>NW_024470863.1:296545-301545 GCF_017639515.1 Carcharodon carcharias
CTGTCCAGATTCACATTCTCCGCTTCCTTGGGGTCTTTCCAGTCTATGGGAATGGTCTCCGCAGCTTCAACCAATCAGCAAAGAGGGTTAGCGCCTCCCGGAGAGCCCTCCCCTCCCCCACCCCCTACTCAAGCCATTCCCCACCCCCCAACCCCCACCCAACCCCCACCCCCACCCCCACCCACAGCCAAACCCCAACCCATCCCCAACCCCCAACCCCCAACCCCATCCCCAATCCCCACCCCCATCCCCCACCCCATCCCCAACGCCACCCCCATCCCCAACCCCCAACCCCCACCCAACCCCCACCCCCACCCACAGCCAAACCCCAACCCATCCCCAACCCCCATCCCCATCCCCCAACCCCCAACCCATCCCCAACGCCACCCCCATCCCCAACCCCAACACCCATCCCCAACCCCCAACCCCCATCCCCCAACCCCCAACCCATCCCCAACGCCACCCCCATCCCCAACCCCCAACCCCATCCCCAATCCCCACCCCCATCCCCCACCCCATCCCCAACGCCACCCCCATCCCCAACCCCCAACCCCCACCCAACCCCCACCCCCACCCACAGCCAAACCCCAACCCATCCCCAACCCCCATCCCCATCCCCCAACCCCCAACCCATCCCCAACGCCACCCCCATCCCCAACCCCAACATCCATCCCCAACCCCCAACCCCCAACCCCCAACCCATCCCCATCCCCCACCCCCATCCCCAACCCCAACACCCATCCCCAACCCCATCCCCATCCCCCACCCCATCCCCAACGCCACCCCCATCCCCAACCCCCAACCCCCACCCAACCCCCACCCCCACCCACAGCCAAACCCCAACCCATCCCCAACACCCATCCCCAACCCCAACACCCATCCCCAATCCCCACCCCCATCCCCCACCCCATCCCCAACGCCACCCCCATCCCCAACCCCCAACCCCCAACCCATCCCCAACACCCATCCCCAACCCCCAACCCCCAACCCATCCCCAATCCCCACCCCCATCCCCAACCCCAACACCCATCCCCAACCCCCAACCCCCAACCCATCCCCAATCCCCACCCCCATCCCCAACCCCAACACCCATCCCCAACCCCCAACCCCCAACCCATCCCCAACGCCACCCCCATCCCCAACCCCAACACCCATCCCCAACCCCATCCCCATCCCCCACCCCATCCCCAACGCCACCCCCAACGCCACCCCCTACTCAACCCATTCCCCACCCCCCAACACCCACCCAACCCCCACCCCCACCCCCACCCACAGCCAAACCCCAACCCATCCCCAACACCATCCCCAACCCCCAACCCCCAACCCATCCCCAACCCCAACACCCATCCCCAACCCCATCCCCAACCCCCACCCCCATCCCCAACCCCCATCCCCAAACCCATCCCCCACCCCGATCCCCAACCCCCATCCCCAACCCCCACCACATCCCCAACCCCCACCCCCATCCCCCACCCCAATCCCCAACCCCCACCACATCCCCAACCCCTACCCCCATCCCCAACCCCCAACCCCCCACCACATCCCCAACCCCCAACCCCACCCCCATCCCCATCCCCAACCCCCACCACATCCCCAACCCCAACCCCCATCCCCCACCCCAATCCCCATCCCCCACCACATCCCCAACCCAACCCCCATCCCCATCCCCAACCCCCATCCCCAACCCCCACCACATCCCCAACCCACACCACATCCCCAACCCCCAACCTCATCCCCATTCCCCACCCCCACCCCCATCCCCCCACCCCCAACCCCCACCCCCATCCCCATCCCCAACCCCCATCCCCCACCCCCAACCCCCACCCCGATCCCCAACCCCCATCCCCAACCCCCACCACATCCCCAACCCCCACCCCCATCCCCAACCCCCATCCCCAACCCCCACCACATCCCCAACCCCTACCCCCATCCCCAACCCCCAACCCCCCACCACATCCCCAACCCCCACCCCCATCCCCAACCCCCATCCCCAACCCTACCCCCCACCACATCCCCAACCCCCAACCCCACCCCCAACCCCCATCCCCAACCCCCACCACATCCCCAACCCCCACCCCCAACCCCCACCCCCAATCCCCAACCCCCACCACATCCCCAACCCCCACCCCCATCCCCCACCCCAATCCCCATCCCCCACCACATCCCCAACCCCACCCCCATCCCCATCCCCAACCCCCACCACATCCCCAACCCCCATCCCCATCCCCAACCCCCACCCCCATCCCCAACCCCCATCCCCAACCCCCACCACATCCCCAACCCCCACCCCCATCCCCCACCCCAATCCCCATCCCCCACCACATCCCCAACCCCCACCCCATCCCCCACCCCAATCCGCAACCCCCACCACATCCCCAACCCCCACCCCCATCCCCCACCCCAATCCCCATCCCCAACCCCCATCCCCATCCCCAACCCCCATCCCCAACCCTACCCCCCACCACATCCCCAGCCCCCAACCCCACCCCCATCCCCCACCCCAATCCGCAACCCCCACCACATCCCCAACCCCCACCCCCATCCCCCACCCCAATCCCCATCCCCCACCCCAATCCCCATCCCCAACCCCCATCCCCATCCCCAACCCCCATCCCCAACCCTACCCCCCACCACATCCCCAGCCCCCAACCCCACCCCCAACCCCAACCCCCATCCCCAACCCCCACCACATCCCCAACCCCCACCACATCCCCAACCCCCATCCCCAACCCTACCCCCCACCACATCCCCAACCCCCAACCCCACCCCCAACCCCCATCCCCAACCCCCACCACATCCCCAACCCCCACCCCCATCCCCCACCCCAATCCCCAACCCCCACCCCAATCCCCAACCCCCACCACATCCCCAACCCCCACCCCCATCCCCCACCCCAATCCCCATCCCCCACCACATCCCCAACCCCCACCCCCATCCCCCACCCCAATCCCCATCCCCCACCCCAATCCCCAACCCCCACCACATCCCCAACCCCCACCCCCATCCCCCACCCCAATCCCCACCCCCCACCACATCCCAAACCCCAACACCCATCCCCAACCCCAATCCCCACCCCCATCCCCAACCCCCACCCCATCCCCCACCCCCACCCCCAAACCCATCCAACACATAAACTCCAACGCGACCCCTCCCCCTCCCCGACCTCCATCCCCAACCCCAACCCCAACTCCCACCCCCACCCTACCCAACACTCAACCAGATTCCCCACCCAACAACCACCCCCACCCCCAAATGCCAACCCCATTCTCCCAATCTCCACCCCATCCCCCACCCAACCACCCCGTCACTCCCCCCTCACTCTCCCCATCTCCCCTCACTCTCCCCTCCACCCTCACTCTCCCCTCCACCCTCACTCTCCCCTCCACCCTCACTCTCCCCATCTCCCCTCACTCTCCCCCTCCCCCCTCACTCTCCCCTCCACCCTCACTCTCCCCATCTCCCCTCACTCTCCCCCTCCACCCTCACTCTCCCCATCTCCCCTCACTCTCCCCTCCACCCTCACTCTCTCCCCTCCACCCTCACTCTCCCTGACCCCCCCTCACTCTCCCCTCCACCCTCACTCTCCCCATCTCCCCTCACTCTCCCCCTCCACCCTCACTCTCCCCATCTCCCCTCACTCTCCCCTCCACCCTCACTCTCCCCATCTCCCCTCACTCTCCCCTCCACCCTCACTCTCCCCTCCACCCTCACTCTCCCCTCCACCCTCACTCTCCCCATCTCCCCTCACTCTCCCCCCTCCCCCCTCACTCTCCCCTCCACCCTCACTCTCCCCATCTCCCCTCACTCTCCCCCTCCACCCTCACTCTCCCCATCTCCCCTCACTCTCCCCTCCACCCTCACTCTCCCCTCCACCCTCACTCTCCCTGACCCACCCTCACTCTCCCCTCCACCCTCACTCTCCCCAACTCCCCTCACTCTCCCCCTCCACCCTCACTCTCCCCATCTCCCCTCACTCTCCCCTCCACCCTCACTCTCCCCTCCACCCTCACTCTCCCCATCTCCCCTCACTCTCCCCCTCCACCCTCACTCTCCCCATCTCCCCTCACTCTCCCCTCCACCCTCACTCTCCCCTCCACCCTCACTCTCCCTGACCCCCCTCACTCTCCCCTCCACCCTCACTCTCCCCATCTCCCCTCACTCTCCCCCTCCACCCTCACTCTCCCCATCTCCCCTCACTCTCCCCTCCACCCTCACTCTCCCCATCTCCCCTCACTCTCCCCTCCACCCTCACTCTCCCCTCCACCCTCACTCTCCCCATCTCCCCTCACTCTCCCCTCCACCCTCACTCTCCCCATCTCCCCTCACTCTCCCCTCCACCCTCACTCTCTCCCTCCACCCTCACTCTCCCCATCTCCCCTCACTCTCTCCCCTCCACCCTCACTCTCCCCTCCACCCTCACTCTCCCCATCTCCCCTCACTCTCCCCTCCACCCTCACTCTCCCCATCTCCCCTCACTCTCCCCTCCACCCTCACTCTCCCCTCCACCCTCACTCTCCCCATCTCCCCTCACTCTCCCCATCTCCCCTCACTCTCCCCATCTCCCCTCACTCTCCCCATCTCCCCTCACTCTCCCCTCCACCCTCACTCTCCCCATCTCCCCTCACTCTCCCCTCCACCCTCACTCTCCCCATCTCCCCTCACTCTCCCCTCCACCCTCACTCTCCCCTCCACCCTCACTCTCCCCTCCACCCTCACTCTCCCCATCTCCCCTCACTCTCCCCTCCACCCTCACTCTCCCCTCCACCCTCACTCTCCCCTCCACCCTCACTCTCCCCTCCACCCTCACTCTCCCCCTCCCCCCTCACTCTCCCCATCTCCCCTCACTCTCCCCTCCACCCTCACTCTCCCCTTCACCCTCACTCTCCCCCTCCACCCTCACTCTCCCCTTCACCCTCACTCTCCCCATCTCCCCTCACTCTCCCCTTCACCCTCACTCTCCCCCTCCACCCTCACTCTCCCCTTCACCCTCACTCTCCCCA
>NC_054507.1:603070-749549 GCF_017639515.1 Carcharodon carcharias
ACAATTGATAGGCCTTATGTATGCATGCATGTGTTAGACAGAATCACAAAGGAGAGCACAGAAACAGGCCATTCGACCCAACAAATCTACACAGGCCTCCTCCCACCCCTCTTCATCTAACCCTATCAATATATCTCTCTTGTAATCCCCCTTATGAATTTATCCAGCTTCCCCCTTAAACATATCTATACCATTCACCTCAACCACTCCTTGTGGTAGTGAGTTCCACATTCTCACCATTCTCTGGGCAAAGAAGTCTCTCCTGAATTCTTTATGGGATGTAGTAGTGATTAAATTATGTTTAAGCTCCCTTGTTCTGGTCTCACACACAAGTGGAAGCATCTTTCTCTATCAAATCCTTTCATAATCTTAAAGACCTCTATCAGGTCACCCTTCAGTCTTCCCTTTTCTAGAGAAGCTTGTTCACTCTATTCTGATTGGTATAACCTCTCAATTCCAATATTATTCTAGGAAATTGAGTGCCTCTGTATCCTTTTCATAATATGTCAACCAGAACTATTCACGGTACTCTAAATGTGGTCTAACCAAGATTCCAGACAAGTTTAGCATAAGTTCTCTGCTTTTCAATTCTATAGCTCCAGAAATAAATCTCACTGCTTTGTTTGCTTTATTAACTTCTTTGTATAACTGATCTCTGTATCTATACTCCAGATTCCTCTGTTCCTCTACCCCATTTAGACACTTCGGGCCAGATTTTGGATTCTGAGGCAGGTAGCTTGAATTGAGAAATTCCCCAACTCGCCAAACTCAAAGTACCCTGAAATGAGCAATATTTGCTCCGGGGGTTGGTGGGGGGGACGGGAAATGTTGTGCCGTGGATGCAGGATGAAGATTCCCCACCAACCCTGGAAGCATCCAAGTGGATTCACTCCACGTGATATCAAGAAACAGTTGAAGGCACTGGACACTGCAAAGACTATGGGCCCTGACTATATTCCAGCAATAGTACTGAAGACTTGTGCTCCAGAACTTGCCATGCCCCTAGCCAAGCTGTTCCAGTACAGCTACAACACTGGCATCTACCCAGCTATGTGGAAAATTGCCCTGGTATGTCCTGTACACAAAAAGCAGGACAAATCCAACCCGGCCAATTACCGCCCCATCAGTCTACTCTCCATCATCAGTAAAGTGATGGAAGGGATCATCAACAGTGCTATCAAGCAGCACTTGCTTAGCAATAACCTGCTCACTGACACTCAGTTTGGGTTCCGCCAGGGCCACTCAGCTCCTGACCTCATTACAGCCTTGGTTCAAACATGAGCAGAAGAGCTGAACTCCTGAGGTGAGGTGAGAGTGACTGCCCTTGACATCAAGGCAGCATTTGACTGAGTGTGGCATCAAGGAGCCCCAGCAAAACTGGAATCAATAGGAATCAGGGGGAAAACTCTCTGCTGGTTAGGGTCATTTCTAGCACAAAGGAAGATGGTTGTGGTTGTTGGAGGTCAGTCATCTCAGTTCCAGGACATCACTGCAGTGTTCCTCAGGGTAGTGTCCTAGGCCCAACCATCTTCAGCTGCTTCATCAATGACCTTCCTTCCATCATAAAGTCAGAAGTGGGGATGTTCGCTGATGATTGCACAATGTTCAGCACCATTCACAACTCCTCAGATACTGAAGCAGTCCATGTCCAAATGCAGCAAGACCTGGAAAATATCCAGACTTGGGCTGACAAGTGACAAGTAACATTCATGCTACACAAGTGCCAGGCAATGACCATCTCCAACAAGAGAGAATCTAACCATCGGCCCCTGACATTCAATGGTATTACCATCACTGAATCCCACACTATCAACATTCTGGGGGTTACCATTGACCAGAAACTGAACTGGACTAGCCATTATAAATACTGTGGCTACAAGAGCAGGTCAGAGGCTGGGAATTGTGTGACAAGTAACTCACCTCCTGACTCCCCAAAGCCTGTCCACCATCTACAAGGCACAAGTCAGGAGTGTGATGGAATACTCCCCACTTGCCTGGATGAATGCAGCTTCCACCACACTCAAGAAGCTCAACACCATCCAGGACAAAGCAGCCCACTTGATTAGCACCCCATCCACAAACATTCACTCCCTCCACCACCAACACACAATGGCAGCAGTGTGTACCATCTACAAGATGCACTGCAGGAACTCACCAAGGCTCCTTAGGCAGCATCTTCTAAACCTACGATCACTACCATCTAGAAGGACAAGGGCAGCAGACACATGGGAACACCATCACCTGGAAGTTCCTCTCCAAGTCAATCACCATCCTGACTTGGAAATATATCACCGTTCCTTCACTTTCGCTGGGTTAAAATCCTGGAACTCCCTGCCTAACAACGCTGTGGGTGTACCTACACCACATGGACTGCAGCGGTTCAAGAAGGCAGCTCATCACCACCTTCTCAAGGGCAACTAGGGATGGGCAATAAATTCTGGCCAAGCCAGCGACACCCACATCCCATGAATGAATTTTTTAAAGAAGGATCCTAGGCTGCCACAGGTTCTGGCAAGTGTCAAAACAGGCTGGTTGGATGGAATGTCTCTGTTATCTAGGACTTTGTCCCAGTTGTTTTCAAAGTTGTTAGGCCCTCTAGCCTCACCACCCACACCCCACCCAACCTCAATGGCCCTTATACCCTCCATACCAACTCAATACCAACTCATGCCCCCATGGCCTCTTTTATCCTCCATGCCACCTCAATGCCATCTCATTTCCCCCTAACCACCCCTCCCCATGGCCCTTTGTACCCTTCATGTCACCTCATAGCCACTCACCCAGCATGGTCATGGGCAGACCTCAGGAGTCATGTGGGGATGAAAAAAGATAAACTTCTAACAATCTAATACAGCTCTCACTCTTACTCACTTGAAAAAACTCACTCATTCAAAACCTATTTAAAGCTTTTAAATCTCCTCAAGGGGTTAATCTTGTATAAAAACAAACTTGTATTTAGATTCCACATCAAAGACAGGTAACCCTTTAATAGACTCTTTAAACTGTCAATCAAACTGTGAACTCAGAACTCCCACTAAGATAATTGTAGCTTTTGAACCTCACCCAAGCATTCCCAATAGCTAATGGGGAAATGTCAACAAAGAGCTCTATTGAAACCACACAACCAGATGCTACTGTTTCCTTCTAACCAGCAACAGGTCACCTGTTAATCAAAGCAGTCCAGCAGATGGTTTTTTTTAACTCTGTGACACCTGTAGCTGGGTTTTTTTACAGTTTAAAGAGCAGGGGTCTAAAAAACAACAGATCATCACACTTAAACAGACCTTATCCACCCTTCAATTGCATTTACATCTACTCCATCAGTTTGTGGTTCCCACACTGCAGCCCTTGCAACAGCAAAAATGGGGTCTGTTTGAACTCAGCACTGAGTTCACAATTCCCTTCTTTGTGAATCAGCCCCTTTCCCCTACTGTCAAAAATTAGATTTGTTGGAAATGGGGGCACGACTTCCACATACAAGTCCTGCCCACCATTTGTAAAGGTCCACAGACTTTCCAACTCTGTGAAAATCTGAGCCTTAATTTCCAAGGAGTATATGACCTCTTTATTCTTCCTACCAAAATGTGCTACCTGGCACTTACCGATATTCATGTTTATTTGCCAGTTACAGGCCCATTCTGCCAATTTATTAATGTCCTCCTGCATTTTGTTGTAATGCCCCTGTACATTAAAGTTACTCTGCAATTTGGTGGAATCTACAAATTTTGCAAGTATACTTCCAATTTCTGCGGCCAAATCATTTATGTAAATGGTGGACAACAGCGGTTCCAGAACCCATCCTTATGTAACACCACTTTACATTTTTTGTCAATCTGAATTTTGTCACCCTTTAACTCCGAGGGCAGAATTTTACCCTTGGCGTGTGGGTGCACACCTGACACACCCGTGCGTGAAATAAAGCTCGTTGACATCAGACGAGCGTCCCGATGTCAGCACGCACTCTCGTGATATTTCACTAGGCGGGCACATGATGAAGACGGAGGCTTGCCCGCCATTAATTACATGGCCAGTTAAGGCCCTTGAGAGACCAATTGTCCCCGACTTTACATAGCCCGTGCGATTTTCAGGCCATCGCATGGGCAAAATGGGCAGGTGGGCAGGCCGCAATTTGCAAAACCTCATCCACAGGCGGGATAAGAGGGGTCAGTGGGCTTCACAACGTGAGTCGTGAGGAGCTTTGGATATCACTTGCTGCTGCTTGCTTCTGTGAGCAGGACAGCTTCATTTCACTTCAGAGCTGCATCCGGAGCATTTAGAGGCTTCACTTCAGGACTCAGTGTTGTCTTCCAGGCTCCTGGAGGATTCGCACCGCATGGGGCTTTCCGGTTATCAGACAGCCTTCCCTTACCCTGGGAATGGGGATTGTGCTCTCCGCTGGTGGCACCTCCTCTGAGGAGGAAGAGAGGGGCAGAAGGGAGAGGAGACCGGGTGTCCCAATGCAGCTTCCAGCGGAGGGACCTGTGGGAGGAGAGGCGCAGGCACCAGGGGCGCAGGGCCAGCAGGTAGTTCAAGGTGGAAGGGGCTGCAGAAGACACCACTATCCTGCTGCCAGGGTTTACAGGCAGCAATGCAACTACCTCAATATGACTGAGGTGCAATGTCGAAGGACGCTCCAGCTCTCAAAGGGAGACAGTGACCTCCATCTGTCAGATGATTGGGCCTGAGATCAGCTCCGACTGTATGGGTGGACACCCCATGCCAGTGGCTCTGAAGGTCACAGTGGCCCTCAGCTTCTATACCTCTGGCTCTTTCCAGGGGTCAGTGTGGGATCTGTGTGAAGTCTCCCAATCAGCTGTCCACAGTTGTGTCAAGCTGGTGACAGACGCTCTGTCCAGTTGTGCATTGACTTTCATTCACTATCACACGGAAGAGGCCAGCCAGGCTGAGTGAGCCAGAGGCTTTGCAGCGATTGCTGGGTTCCTCCGTATCCAGGGTGCTATAGACTGTACACATGTGGCCATCAAGGCACCAGCGGGTGAGCCCGGTTCCTTCATCAACAGGAAGAGATTCCACTCCATGAACGTACAGATAGTGTGTGACCACAGGATGCAGATTCTGCAAGTCTGTGCAAGGTACCCAGGCAGCTCCCATGACGCTTACATCCTGAGACACTCCCAGGTGTCGAGGCTCTTCAGTGCTCCAGCCCGGCTGGATGGATGGCTGCTGGGTGACAAGGGCTATCCCCCAGAAGGTGGCTCATGACACCTCTCCGCCATCCAAGAACAGAAGCTAAGCAGCGGTACAATAGGAGCCATGCCTCCACAAGGGCGGTGGTAGAGAGAACCATCGGTCTTCACAAAATACACTTGCGATACTTGGACCGTTCAGGGGGCGCACTGCAATACCCCCCTGATCATGTGTCACTGATAGTAGTTGCATGCTGCACTTTCCACAATCTGGCACTGGAAAGGGGGGACACAGTGGAGGAAGAAGATGTTGACATTACTGTTCTGGCAACAGACGATGAGTCCAGTCATGAAGACGAGCATGGTCAGGGGAATGCTTAAGGGATAGACGCTGACCTGGGAGGCAGGGACACCTGGGAGGCTTTGATCCAATGCTCCTTCAGCTAACCTAACAAAGATGAACCATCACCACATGCCAGGGCTGCAGGCTCCATACTTGATACCTGACAGGAACATTTGTTTGGTGAACAACATGTACTATGTGCCATTTCAATAAAGTTTCAGGAGACACACATCCATCACAACATCAAGGCTTACCCTGCACCTACAGAGCAAATGAAGCATCCAGAGGCCAGTTGCAAATAAAACACCTCATTTACTTCTGAGTGACAAACATAGCAGAAAATAACATTCCCCAGTGTTTTACATCACACCATGAAAAAAAAACAGAAAAATGGGGGAACCAAATATCATCAGTGATAAGTCTGTGTTGTGCTTAAGGTGCTTTATGTTTGCTTTAAGGGTGCTACATCTATGTGCCCCCCTCTCGCTGGCACTGGCATCTGAGACAGCTGCTGACTGTGTCCTGTTGGCCTTGATGACCTTGGTGGGCGTCCTCTGGCCCGTGGAGCCTGTGCTGGCCCCACCTGGGAGGGAGCAGCCAGTGCCACGGCTGGTATCTCCCCAGTCATCGCAGCCTCATCAGATGCTACAGTCACTGGCAGAGGGGCAGACGAGCTGCTGCCCTCGTCCGGAGCGCCCTGAGAGGTACCCACAGAGATGACAAGCAGCTCATGCACCAACGTGAGGTTGCTCTGGACCTCCCTGCTCACCATTGATGGACGGACACCTCGCTGTGATACTGGGTGCCCAAACCATCTACCACACTGACACTGACCAGCTGAGGTCATTGCTGGTGTGGGGGCTGCAGCTCCGAGCACATCCCCAGGAACCCCTGCTTGAGCTCCTGGAGGAGCCTCTCCTTGAGAGTCACCACTCTCTCCATGGAGGAAGCAGTGCGCTCGGCCATGAGGGTCATTGCATAGCTCATGCTCCACATGGACTCCTCCACAATGGACACCGTGGCACGCATTCCCTCATGTATCTCCGCCAGACCCTCCCACACATCTCGCTGGACATCCAGCATCTGCTGCCTCAGGGACGACTCCAGAGGCCCATCATCAGCCACCGACTGAGCATGTTCCTGGTCCCCAGCTGTCCTCCGACTGCCGGCAGTCTGGGCACTCTCTGCCTCCTGCTCCTCAAGCAAGCATGAAGTGCCTTCACCAATGTGCACCGAGATACTAGACGCTGATCTTAAGCCCACTGAGGTGCAGGTATCTTGACAGAGGAGAGGGGGTGCTTGGCAGAGAGCAGGTGGGTGCTCAGCATGCTGATCCTCAGTAGTCAGGAGTGGGCCTTCAGGCTCCTCACAATGAGGGGCTGCTGGTGAGCCTAAAAGGGAGAATAAGGACATATTGGTTTAAGTCATTACACTGTCCCTGTGCATGCCAGGCACCCTGGTGAGGCAGAGATATGCATCATGGTGCCCTCGTCTTTTCATTATCAATGGGGATTCCAGGTTCGAGGCTCACATCAATATACTGACTGCACTGGAATGGGTGCAAAAAGCCACATTCTCACCTCTGCACTGCACTCCCTGTGGCACCCCAACCTCTCCATGGCTGCTTGACCTAAGCGCATGGCGCTTCTCCAACTCCAGCACCCCCTGCTCATAGCGTGTGAGGATGAGGAGGTGTGGGGGTCCCTCGCCAGTCCGTGAGCTCTCTGCATTGTTATGGGATGTTTTCTCCTGGAAGGACAGAGGAGGATTGATGAGTCCACCCTCTACCTGCAGCTCCATTGCAGCCTGGCCAATCCCACCTGAGCAACACCTTGCAGGGAGGGCTCAGCCGATTCATGACTCTGGAGCTGCAAGGCACTCAGTCCGAGCAGCCAGGGCTCACCCCCATGGCCTGCTCCTTCCTCATTGACATTTGCCACACTCTAACACCTCTGAGGTCCACAGGGGGGGTGAGCAGCTCTTACCGGTTCTGCAAAGTGACCCATGCTAACATGGTATTCACCCTTCCCGATCGCAGGAGATTGTTAAAGCGCTTCCGGCACTGCACCCATGTGCGCCTCACCACGTCGTGGCTGCTGACACTGGATGCCACCTCCGCCCAGGCCTCTGGTGAGGTGGGAGGGCCTCCTCCTCCTGTTCCTAGGGGAAAGTGTTTCTCTCCTGGCTGCGAGCTCCTTCAGGAGGGCAGCGAGGTACTTGTCTGAGAAACGTGGAGCTGACTTCCCCCGCTGACCTGCCCTCCCGCCTGACATATCCACCCGCTACGCTCTCCATTCATGGGACTTCCACATCTTCCAGGAGCTGGTGAGGCTGCGTTTGAATTGGCTGCCGAGTTGCCATCGGACCCAGCGGACGTTAAATCCGCTCATTGAAAGGCCGCGTGTCATGCTGAGCAGGCCTTACTTGGCCCGGCTGCATAAAATCAGCTTCCCAACCACCCTCGCCGAGCCCACACGCCAAGGGTAAAATTCTGCCCCGAGTCTCTGTTTTCTGTTTTTTGTCGGCTTGCTATCCATTCTGCCCCATGTCTCAACTCCGTATTCTCTATCTGCTATCCAGTACCTCATTGAAGACTTTTTGAGAATAAAAAAGTTTCATTACCTTTATTTAGTCTCTGTTACATATTCAAAGAATTCAGTAAGGTTGTTCAAGCAGAATGTTTACTTTTAGAATCCATGCTGACTACTCCAACTCCTAGGTGTCTTTTTATTCTGCCTTGGCGTAAAGATTTCATCATCTTTCCTGGTTAAGCTGGCCAGTGTGTAGTTTCCTGGATTTGTTCAATCTCCCTTTTTAAATATGGGAATCACATTCGCTGTCCACCAGTCCTCTGGCATTATTCCCTTTTCCAATGAATAGTTCTCTACATATGTCATAGTGCCTCTGCCCTAATGCATCAATGTGGTTTTATCCTCTCTAAGCTTCATTAAATTTCTCACCCGAAACCGCCCCCCCCCAGCCCTTAAATGCCTTTTTTTTATTATCTTCTTCACAAAACCATGTTAGTTTCCCTGATAAATACCAAGGCAAAGTTATTATTTATTGGGCTGTAACTTCCTCAGAGTGGAACTCAGTGTCGGACTGCCTCTCCGTGCCCAAACACTCCTGTTAATTTCTTCTGTGCCTGTCTCACCCGAGCTTCCGACTCAGGCCGGGCGAGATCCAGGCAGCACAGCTCATCCCGAGGCCCAGCTCCATCGAAGTGAAGGAGGACACACCCCTTGTTACAGCACTAGCTGCCGTAAACCAGGTAAGTTGAAACTGACAGGCCAGGGAGAAGGTAAGTGTCTCGGGTAAGTGGATAGGATTTGGGCGGCGGAGGGGGGATTGGAGGTCCGGGGGTGGGGTTAAGCCTTGGGGTGTTGGGCGCTGATTGGGGATGGGGGGGGTGTCAAGCCTTGGGAAGGGGGTGGGGGAGGGTGCAGGTGTGGGGCTGACAGTCGGACCCATGGGGGTGGGGTGTAGCCCACGGGGATGTCAGGGTGTGGGGAATACCGTGGGGGTGTAGCTAGTCGTGGGATGGTGGGGAGACCGGGGGGGGTGGCGGGGGGGGCGTCGGGGGTGCTGGGGGGAGTCCCATGTGGGGATTGGGGGTGTGCGGAGAGCCCTGTGGGAGGGCGGTCAATCTGGGTCTTTACAGTAGTTGTCCAAAAGCCAGAAGAGGTTTTAATTCTCCAGCTTTTTCTGAGTAACTATTGGTCTAGCCCTGTTGGAACCATCCAAAGTTTGCAATTGAAATCACATTTTCGGATGGTTCCCAGAGCAGGGCAATTGCCCAGAGGAAATTTGTGCTTCTGGGCAATTACTGTGCAAACCCTTACCTGTGAAGTTCCGAGAGGGATTCCCCAAAGCATCTTTGGGGTACACCCCCAATCCGATGCTGGGAAGCTTGGAAGTTATGGCCCGTTCCTGCCATTTCACTGTCATTACCTGTGAGTTTACTGTGCGTATACCTGTGTGGTCCTATCGCTATCCTGGTTTTTCTTTTTGTATTTATGGGTTGGTGTTGCCTGCACCTGCCCCATCCCCCATGGTTAAAAAGTCTGTTGGCAGCCCACCCGCCACAAAGTTGTCTGCCCCTCAGCCATTTTACACTCAGCGGGCCATTAATTGGCTCAGGGTGAGACTTCTGCCTCCATTTGGAAAGGAATTCAGCCTTCTAGAGCTGCTGCTCAATCTGATTAGCCAGCAGCTCTGTAGTCCCAGCACTGCCAGGTTCAGTGGTCACTGCTGGGACTACAGGCAGTCCCGAAGAAGAGGAGCTTATGTAGGCCAGACTGAAGTTAAGTCCGGTGTTTCGGCAGGCCCCAGCAAGGTGAGGGGCTGGGTTTGAGAGGCCAGAGGAAGGTTAAAGGGGGTCTGTGGTCTTTGAGGGGGGAGAGGGCATTACCTCTGATGGGCACAGGGGACCCCCAAAGGAGGACACCACCCCACTTGCCCATCACCAGCTCACCCAGTAAAAGCTGCCAGGCTTCCCACCCATCCTGGTGGGGAAATGTAAAATCCAGCACCATGCATCTGTAGAATACTATTTCTTTTCATGTTCGTAATTTCACTCTTCAATTTATTTTTACCTTCTCAATTATCCTTTAGATTTATTTCCCAAGCTATTTGCATTCCCCTTTGGCATCTTCCCCTGCTGTCTGTGTACTTCATTAATGCTTTTTTCTTTAGGTTCAATTCTTCCCTTTTTAATTCTCTCATATTATGTGGGTGTTGCTGGCTGGGCCAGCATTTATTGCCCATCCCTAGTTGCCCTTGAGAAGGTGGTGGTGAGCTGCCTTCTTGAACCGCTGCAGTCCATGAGGTGTAGGTACACCCACGGTGCTGTTAGGGAGGGAGTTCCAGGATTTTGACCCTGTGTTGTGATCCCAGCTGAGGTTACCCCTGGACAAGCCTGATCCCAGAATGGAACATAGCTTGATAGATCCGAACTTTTATTTGTTTGTTTAGATACGTGGAGAGTAGCTACTGAACAGAAGCACAGGAGTCAGCTGATGAACTTTTAACAAAAGAATAAAACATTTATTCGACAACAAAAGATGAACTATATTACAGTACTCCTTCTCCCACAACTATACCTTTACACATATATTCAGATTTGTAAGGACAACACAAGTAACAAAAGCTATCTATGTTCACAATAAATACACAGTCCATGTAAACCAATAGGCACCCTGTGGTCAGACACACCACACTCCGAAACCAAGTGATGCCACCCCATACAGATACTATAGATCCCTCAGCAACTCCCCACAGACACTTGTCCCACCATGAGCCAACCAGTCTCACTGAACTCCATCTTTCACACGAGGGTTTCCAATCTCCACACTCCAAGAACTCGCTTTGGAATTTTCTCCCAAACCAATGCTTTCTCTCAGACTTCTTTCTCAAGGGCCCATCTCCAGGGTTTCAAACTCTCCTTCTGATGTTCCTCTCCCCTGGATCACCACGTGTATTCAAGCTTTCTTCCACGCACTCTCCCTGACTCAGCCATGCCAACAGAGCACCACTGCTTCACATGCCCATAATAGAGTTACAGACCTTCAGCTATCTCCTTGGACCTTCTGGTTTCTCCCAAGCTATTTTGCTTTAAGTCTGCATCCTGCAGCTTTCTCCCTTCAAGCTTGGAGCCTTTCTCCCTGCTCCTTACTTTCACTTCTACAGAACAGGAGCTTTTCTGGACTCCTGCTCTTCCTTTGACTAGAAGGTCTTCTCGGGACCCCTCCTTTCTGTCGCACTCCTTGGCCGTGGGACCTTTTGGTTCTCTTGGGAAATCTGCTCTCTGCAGTTCCCTCTCCCAGTATCCAGTCTCTTTGGAATCCTGGCTTCAACTTCAGTTTGAAACTTGCTTTCTGTCCCTCTGCTATGCTGCTTCCAGCTGAATCCAGATTGCTTTCAATTGAACTGAAGCTACTTTTCTGTCTCTGTGGGGCCTCCTGTTGCTAGGCAACAGCGCAGTTTTTTTCCTACCTTTGCAGAACACCTGTGGTCTGTCCGCAAGAATGACCCAAACCTCCCTGTCGCTTGCCATTTTAACACTCCACCCTGCTCTCTTGCCCACATGTCTGTCCTTGGCTTGCTGCATTGTTCCAGTGAAGCCCAACGCAAACTGGAGGAACAGCACCTCATCTTCCGACTAGGAACTTTACAGCCTTCCGGACTGAATATTGAATTCAACAACTTTAGGTCGTGAGCTCCCTCCCCCATCCCCACCCCCTTTCTGTTTCCCCCTTCCTTTTTTTTTTCCAAAAACTTATAAAGATTTTCCTTTTCCCACCTAGTTCCATTATTTTTAAAAAAATTTTTAATCTTTTATGCTCTCCCCACCCTTTACTTTAACACCTATGTGTTCTTTTGTACTATTGTTGTTGACATCTTTTGATGATCTGCTTCTATCACTGCTTGTTTGTCCCTACAACCACACCCCCACTCCACTTCTCTCTCTCTCTATCTTTCTCCGCCCCCCCCCACACACACACCTTAAACCAGCTTATATTTCAACTCTTTCTTGGACTCGAACTCAAGTTCTGTCGAAGGGTCATGAGGACTCGAAACGTCAACTCTTTTCTTCTCCGCCGATGCTGCCAGAACTGCTGAGTTTTTCCAGGTAATTCTGTTTTTGTTTTTGTTTTGGATTTCCAGCATTCGCATTTTTTTTGTTTTTATCTCTGTGTTTAATTGACTGCAACTGCTCTTCAAAAAATGCCTACCTCCTTGAAGAAGTTCTGTTCTTTTCTGCGACAAGATTTCCGTATCTCTCTTTTGCCCTGCTCACCTTCCTTGCTTTCCATTTCCCTCCTAGTGTTTGACAAGGTCTTTACTAAAACCCGCTTTCACAGCCACATCTCCTTTCTCAGTGACTGTCTCCGTCTCCGACTTACCCCACGTGGATTTCAACTGAAATTCCACCCCTCATGTTTCGAACCCACCCAGGATTACAGGTATCTCCAGGACATAAAACGTTTCTCGGACTGCTGTTCCCGTCACATTCTGAGATCCACACTCAGTGCCATGCGCCGCCATATGAACACACTCGACCTCTCCATCCAGCAGCACCGCCGTACCCTTTTTCAAAGCTGCGCGTGCCCCCAGTTTCATTTTATCCTTCGGCTCATCCGACACCTCAACAAGAAACTTTTTCTCTTTCTCTCAAGTGTTAAGGAACGCAAGCTCCAACAACTCATTGACACCAACACCCATCTAGGACCCTCCACCCCTGCCCGTCCCTCCGTCCACACCCCATCTTCCAATCCCAACCCCAGCCGTGTATTCACTATACCCCCTGACCTTCCCCTCTCCGATGCTGAACGTTCAGTGCTCAGCAAAGGACTTAGTTTCATACCCTTATGCCCTCACCTCAATGAATTTCGGGCTCGGCATGAAGCTGAACTCTTCTTCCGCCGTCTTCGTCTCCGGGCTCACTTCTTTGGGCAGGAGTCTTCTCCCAGTTCAACGGATCCTTTTACCCATCTCCAATATTCTCCCTCCACCTGGACCCCTCCCTCTGGATTCTTACCTTCTCTTGATCTTTTCATTGAGAACTGTCGGCGCGACATTCGTCGTCTCAATTTCTCTGTTCCTCTCACCCATTCTAACCTGTCTCTCTCTGAACTTACTGCACTCCATTCTCTCAGGTCCAACCCTGACATTGTCATCAAACCCGCTGACAAAGGTGGTGCTGTTGTTGTCTGGCGCACTGACCTCTACCTCGCGGAGGCTGAGCGTCAACTCGCAGACACTTCCTCCTATCTCTCCCTGGACCATGACCCCACCACTGAACATCAAGCCATTGTTTCCAAGACTGTCACTGACCTCATCTCCTCTGGGGATCTCCCTCCCACAGCTTCCAACCTGATAGTCGCCCAACCTCGGACGGCCCGCTTCTATCTCCTACCCAAAATCCACAAACAGAACTGCCCTGGTAGACCGATTGTCTCAGCTTGCTCCTGCCCCACAGAACTCATTTCTCGTTATCTTGACTCCCTTCTCTCTCCCCTTGTCCAGTCCTTTCTCACCTACATCCGTGATTCCTCTGACACCTTACGTCACATCAACAATTTCCAGTTCCCTGGCCCCAACTGCTTCCTCTTCACCATGGACGTCCAATCCATCTACACCTCCATCCCCCACCAGCATGGTCTGAGGGCCCTTAGCTTCTTCCTCGAACAAAGGCCCGAACAATCCCCATCCACCACTACTCTCCTCCGTCTGGCTGAACTTGTTCTCACGCTGAACAATTTCTCCTTCAACTCCTCTCACTTCCTCCAAATAAAAGGTGTGGCTATGGGTACCCGCATGGGCCCCAGCTATGCCTGTCTCTTTATGGGGTATGTGGAACATTCCTTGTTCCAGTCCTACTCCGGCCCCCTTCCACAACTCTTTCTCCGGTACATCGATGATTACTTCAGTGCCGCTTCATGCTCTCGTCGGGACTTGGAAACATTTATTAATTTTGCTTCCAATCTCCACCCCTCCATCATTTTCACGTGGTCCATCTCTGACACTTCCCTTCCCTTCCTTGACCTCTCTGTCTCAATCTCTGGTGATAGACTGTCCACCAATATCCATTACAAACCCACAGACTCCCACAGCTATCTCGACTACAGCTCCTCACACCCCGCTTCCTGTAAGGACTCCATCCCATTCTCTCAGTTCCTTCGCCTCCGTCGCATCTGTTCCGATGATGCTACCTTCAAAAACAGTTCCTCTGACATGTCCTCCTTCTTCGTTAACCGAGGTTTTCCACCCACGGTCATTGACAGGGCCCTCAACCGTGTCCGGCCCATCTCCCGCGCATCCGCCCTCATGCCTTCTCCTCTCTCCCAGAAACATGATAGGGTCCCCCTTGTCCTCACTTATCACCCCACCAGCCTCCGCATTCAAAGGATCATCCTCTGCCATTTCCGCCAACTCCAGCATGATGCCACCACCAAATACATCTTCCCTTCACCCCCCCTATCGGCATTCCGTAGGGATCGCTACCTCCGGGACACCCTGGTCCACTCCTCCGTCACCCCCTACTCCTCAACCCCCTCCTGTGGCACCACCCCATGCCCACGCAAAAGATACAGCACCTGCCCCTTCACTTCCTCTCTCCTCACCGTCCAAGGGCCCAAACACTCCTTTCAAGTGAAGCAACATTTCACTTGCATTTCCCCCAACTTAGTCTACTGCATTCGTTGCTCCCAATGCGGTCTCCTCTACATTGGAGAGACCAAACGTAAACTGGGTGTCCGCTTTGCAGAACACCTGCGGTCTGTCCGCAAGAATGACCCAAACCTCCCTGTCGCTTGCCATTTTAACACTCCACCCTGCTCTCTTGCCCACATGTCTGTCCTTGGCTTGCTGCATTGTTCCAGTGAAGCCCAACGCAAACTGGAGGAACAACACCTCATCTTCCGACTAGGCACTTTACAGCCTTCCGGACTGAATATTGAATTCAACAACTTTAGGTCGTGAGCTCCCTCCCCCATCCCCACCCCCTTTCTGTTTCCCCCTTCCTTTTTTTTTCTCCAATAAATTATAAAGATTTTCCTTTTCCCACCTATTTCCATTATTTTTTAAAATTTTTTAAAATCTTTTATGCTCTCCCCACCCCCACTAGAGCTATACCTTGAGTGCCCTACCATCCATTCTAAATTAGCACATTCGTTTAGATAATATCACCAACTTTAACTTTAACACCTATGTGTTCTTTTGTACTATTGTTGGTGACATCTTTTGATGATCTGCTTCTATCACTGCTTGTTTGTCCCTACAACCACACCCCCCCCCTCCACCTCTCTCTCTCTCTCTCTCTCTCCGCCCCCAACACACACACCTTAAACCAGCTTATATTTCAACTCTTTCTTGGACTCAAACTCAAGTTCTGTCGAAGGGTCATGAGGACTCGAAACGTCAACTCTTTTCTTCTCCGCCGATGCTGCCAGACCTGCTGAGTTTTTCCAGGTAATTCTGTTCTTTTTGTTTTGGATTTCCAGCATCTGCAGTTTTTTTTGTTTTTTTCCTACCTTGTTTGTTTTACTTCCCCTTCAAGAGTCATAAAATCTCATTATAATGCAGACATCTTTTAAAGTGAAACTAAAACTCAAATTCTCCCTTTGTTAACACACACATACAGAAATACAAATTAAATCTAAAAGATATACCTTATTCTTAACACATCCAAATACACATATAACTTACTTAAATTATCTCTATTTCCTAACACCAGCGACAGTGAAGGAATGGCAGATATATTTCCAAGTCAGGATGGTGAGTGACTTGGAGGGGAACTTCCAGGTGGTGGTGTTCCCATGTATCTGCTGCCCTTGTCCTTCTAGACGGTAGTGGTTGTGGTTTTGGAAGGTGCTGCCTGAGGAGCCTTGGCAAGTTCCTGCAGTGCATCTTATAGATAGTGCACACTGCTTCCACTGTGCGTTGGTTGTGGAGGGAGTGAATGTTTGTGGAAGGGGTGCCGATCACACGGGCTGCTTTGTCCTGGATGGTGTCAAGCTTCTTGAGTGTTGTGGGAGCTGCACTCATCCAGGCAAGTGGAGAGTATTCCATCACACTCCTGACTTGTGCCTTGTAGATGGTGGACAGGCTCTGGGGAGTCAGGAGGTGAGTTACTCACTGCAGGATTCCCAGCCTCTGACCTGCCCTTGTAGCCACAGTATTTATATGGCTGGGCCAGTTCAGTTTCTGGTTGATGGTAACCCCCAGGATGTTGATATTGGGGCATTCAGTGATGGTCATGCCATTGAATGTCAATGGGAGATGGTTAGTTTCCCTCTTGTTGGGGATGTTCATTACTTGGCACATTGCTTGTGAATGTTGTCCAGGTCTTGCTCTATATGAACATACAAACACACATACAAACATAGAAAATAGGAGCAGAAGTAGGCCTTTCAGCCCCTGTAGTCTGCTCTGCCATTCAATAAGATCATGGTTTATGTTTTGATTCCCACCTACCCCCGATAACCTTTGATTCCCTTACCTAACAAGAATCCATCTACCTCTGCCTTAAAAATATTCAGTGACCCCACCTCCACTGCCTTCTGAGGCAGAATATTCCAAAGTCGCACAACCCTCTGAGAGAAAAAGATTCTCATCTCTGTCCTAAAAGGGTGATCCTGAATTTTAAAACAGTGCCCCCTAGTTCTGGATTCACTCACCAGAGCAAACATCCTTTCCATGTCCACCTTGTCCGTTCAGGATCTTATATACTTCAATCAAATCACCCCTCATTCTTCCAAACTCCAATGGAAACAAGCCCAGTCTGTCTAACCTTTCCTCATAAGAGAACCCGTTCATTCCAAGTATCAATCTAGTAAACCTCCTCTGAACCGTCTCCAATACATTTACATCCTTCCTTAAATAAGGAGACCAACATAGTATTCGAGATGTGGTCTCACCAATACCCTGTATAACTATAAGCATAACATCCTTACTTTTATGTTCAATTCCTCTTGTAATAGAGGATAGCATTCCATTAGCCTTCTTAATTACTTGCTGTACCTGCGCACTAACTTTTTGTGACTCGTGCACTAAAGTACCTAGATCCCTCTGCATCTTGGAAATCTGCTGTTGTTCCCCGTTTAATTAATACTCTGCTTTTTTATTCTTCCTGCCAAAGTGAACAACTTCACATTTTCCCACATTATACTCCATCTGCTTCAGTATCTGAGGAGTTGCGAATGGTGCTGAACATTGTGCAAACATCAGTGAACATCCCCACTTCTGACCTTATGATGGAAGGAAGGTCATTGATGAAGCAGCTGAAGATGGTTGGGCCGAGGACACTACCCTGAGGAACTCCTGCAGTGATTTGATTAACTGAATTCAAATTCCACCGGCTGCTGTAGTGGGATTTGTAATCATGGGAAATATTTTCCCCCCACTGGGGGGGAAGGGCGGGAGCAGGCGTAGGTGGGCACGCCTCCGATCGGCGCCCCGATTGGGGGCGTGCTGCCATTTTACGTGGGCGTGCCAATTAAGGCCCGCCCAGCATGACGTCCGCCAGGAAGTGCCATCTGCTCCCTGTGTGGGTGGTGGGGGGATTCCCTCAGCTGGGAGTGCTGCTTCAGGGAGATTGGCTCCAAATGTGACACTGTCACATGAGTTGGGACGTGTCCATAACTTTTATTGCAGCCTTTATTAAAAATTTAAATACCCTTATGAAACCCCATCCCACCCATAGATGAGGTTTGATGCTTTTTCTGAAGCCCGCCAGAGCTCTCAGCCTGCCCGCTAATCTTATTCGAAAAGGGAGGGAGGCAGAAAGTAGGAAACTATAGACCAGTGAGTTTAACGTCTGTCGTTGGGAAATTGTTGGAATCCATTATTAAGGAAATAGTAATGGGGCATTTGGAAAGTCAAAATGCAAATCCATCAGAGTCAGCATGGTTTTATGAAGAGTAAATCGTGTTTGACTAATTTGCTGGAGTTCTTTGAAGATGTAACAACAAAGTGGATAATGGGGATCCTGTAGATGTAGTATATCTGGACTTCCAGAAGGCCTTTGATAAGGTGCTGCACAAAAGATTAATACACAAGATAAGATCACACAGAGTTAGGGGTAATATATTAGCTTGGATAGAGGATTGGCTAACCAACAGAAAGCAGAGAGTCGGGTTAAATGGGTCTTTTTCTGGATGGCAAGCTGTAACTAGTGGGGTGCCACAGGGTTCGGTCCTTGGGCCCCAACTATTTACAATCTATATTACTGACTTGGGTTCAGGGATAGAAGGTACTGTAGCTAAATTTGCAGATGACACCAAAAGAGGTGGGCAAGTAAGTTGCAATGAAGAAATAAGAAATTTACAAATGGATATGGACAGGTTAGGTGAATGGGCCAAAATTTGGCAGATGGAGTTTAACGTGGATAAGTGTGAGGTTATCCAGTTTGGTTGGCAAAATAAAAAGGTGACTTATTATTTAAATGGAGAGAAACTTCAGAATGTTCATTCCAGGTATCAATCTCTCCGCCACCCCCGCCCCCCCCACACACACACCTTAAACCAGCTTATATTTCAACTCATTCTTGGACTTGAACTCAAGTTCTGTCGAAGGGGCATGAGGACTCGAAACGTCAACTCTTTTCTTCTCCGCCGATGCTGCCACACCTGCTGAGTTTTTCTAGGTAATTCTGTTTTTGTTATCAATCTAGTAAACCTCCTCTGAACCGCCTCCAACGCATTTACATCCATCCTTAAATAAGGAGACCAACATAGTATTCGAGATGTGGTCTCACCAATACCCTGTATAACTATGAGCAGTGCAGAGGGATCTGGATGTCCTCGTGCATGAATCGCTGAAAGCTAGTATGCAGGTACAGCAGGTAATAAGGAAGGCAAATGGAATTTGGCATTTGTTGCTAAAGGAATAGAATATAAAAATAGGGAAGTGTTGCTGCAACTGTACAAGGCATTGGTGAGACCGCACCTGGAGTACTGTGCACAGTTTTGTTCCCCTTACTTGAGGAAGGATGTAGTTGCATTGGAGGTGGTTCAGAGGAGGTTCACTAGATTGATTCCAGAGATGTGGGGCTTGTCTTATGAGGAGAGATTGAGCAGTTTAGGCCTATACTCACTAGAGTTTAGAAGAATGAGAGGAGATCTAATTGAGGTATATAAGATGCTAAAGGGGATAGACAAAGTAGACGTTTCCCTTGTGGGGCATTCTAGAATGAGAGGCCATAGTCTTAGGCTAAGGGGTGGTAGATTTAAATCAGAGATGAAGAGGAATTACTTTTCTCAAAGGGTGGTGAATCTGTGGAATTCACTACCTCAGATTGCAGTCGATGCCGGGACGCTGAATAAATTAAAGGAGGAGACAGAGATTTTTAATTAGTAACGGGTTGAAAGGCTTTGAGGGAGAGGATGGAAATTTGGAGTTGAGGCCGAGATGAGATCAGCCATGATCGTATTGAATAGCGGAGCAGGCTCGAGGGGCTGAATTGCCTTCCCCTGCTCCTAGTTCTTAAGTTCAGCAAGTTTACTTTAAAGAACAAATTTGTATAAGAGAAGGGGAAATGGTGAACTAGTAATACAGAGGCCCAGGCTAATCCTCTGGAGACATGGGGCAGTATCTTCCGGTTGGTGAGCGGGGGCTGGACTGATGCGTAAAATGACGCGGGATGGCGTCGGGTGGAACTCCCGATGTCATCCCACATCATTTCCATTTTCAGGTCGCCGGGGGCACAGCTGAGTCAGCTGCACACCCGCCAACCTGTCAACAGCCCATTGAGCCACTGAGAAACTAATTAAAGTCATTGATGGACCTGCCCGTCCAACCTTAAGGCAGGAGAGATTAAATGAAGCCCTGGCGGGCTTCAGAAAAAGCATGAAACCTCATCTATGGGTGGGATGAGGTTTCATAAGGGTCTTATAATTTTTAATAAAGGCTGCAATAAAAGTTATGGACACGTCCCAATTCATGTGACAATGTCACAGGAGGGTACATGTCAGGGAAATTTTTCTATCATTTGTATTGCAAATTTTAATTTGGAGCCGATCTCCCTGAGGCAGCACTTAGCCTCAGGGAGATCTGTGTGCTTGTTCGCACATGCCTCACCCCACTGTAAACAGCTGTGAATCCTTTCTATAAAAATTAATTCAAAACATATCAATGGACTCAAAGCACTCAAGCAATCAGGAGCAGCTGATTTCATTGATAATCCTTTCCATAAACATTAATAACAAAAAAAATCCATGGACTCAAAGCCCTTGACCACTGCTAATCCCTTCTTTTAACAATAAATATCAAAAATAAAATACTGCAGAGGCTGGAAAGCTGAAATAAAAACAGAAAATGTTGGAAATGCTCAACCGGCCGGGTAGCATCTGTAGAGAGAGAAAAACAGAGTTAACATTTCAGGTCGATGACTCGTCATCAGAAATGACAAAAGCTAGAAATGTAATAGGTTTAAAACAAGTGAAATGGTGATGGGGGGAGGAAGAACAAAAGGGGAGGTCTGTGATAGGTTCGAGGGCAGGAGAGATTAAATGAAAAACAGCTTCATGGTCCAAAGGCTAAAGAGAACGGGAATGGATATAGTAAAGAAACAAACGATGTGTGCCCGGATAAAGTGTGAATGGCTAGAGAGCAGCCGTCCGAATGCAAAGTGAAGGAATAAAGAAAGAAACGAGGAGAAAAATGAAACAGCACAAAAAAAAGAAGCAAATGGAGGTAGAGGTTATGACCTAAGATTGTTGACCTCAATGTTGAGCGCAGAAGACTGTAGAGTGCTGAGTTGAAAGTTGAGGTGCCGTTCCACAGACTTGCATCGAGCTTCACTGGAACATTGTAGCAGGCCAAGGACAGAAAGGTCAGAGTGAGAGCAAGGTGGAGAATTAAAATGACAGGTGACTGGAAGCTCAGGGTCCCTGATGATCCGAAATGTTAACTGTTTCTTTCTACAGATGCTGCCTGACATGCTGAGTGTTTCCAGCATATTCTGTTTATATTTCAATAAATATCAGTGCAGTTTACCATCTATTTCATTTCAAGTACCTTTTAAATTTATGTCAAGATTTTTTTCCATGCTTACTTACACAAGCTCATTAAAAGTCTTTGAAAAATTAGAAATAGGTTAAAAAAATGCTTGAGAACTTAAAGAAAAGCCCCATAGCATTGTAAGGCTGCTGGTTCTACACCTCACCAGCACCCTTTGTGGCTGCCTTCAATTTTGGCTATGTCTTGCAACAAGGCCAGGAAGCCTCAAAAGCTCCAGTGCAAAAAGTTAAAGACAGAGTTTTTATCATGGTCAGTGGCAGGTACCTTAGCTGCTGACCAGAGATCTGGGCCAATGGTATGGAGATGAATCCACCAAATTCTGTTTTTATTGCATGATTTTTTCACAAATATATTAATTATCCTGTGCAGATGGTAATATTATCTGTTTTTTAAGTGCTTCTGCTTTTTTCTTCCCTGAATTAGAACTGAGTTGAATGGCACAGCTAGCTTATCTTCAGTTTAAGTTTACTCCAAACTGGCATACAGTATTGTCCTCATTTTGCATTTTATATTTCTTCAAAAAGGAGACTTGATTTAAGCTACCTCTTCATAAACTAGACTGAACTAACTCAGAAATGAGAAGTTCTCATGGTGGACTTCTTGCAGCCTTCAGTGAGGACTGTGGATGCTGGGCAAAGTGACACCATACTGAGTGTTTGTAGAATGTTTTTGTTTGTTGTGACAGTTCCTTGGAACAATACATTGTGGAACTGACTGGGGATAAAGCTATCTTGGATCTAGTATTGTGTAATAAAGCAGGATTATGGCAAAAGATCCTCTGTGAAATAGTGATCATAATAATGGGCCCTGACAATATTCCAGCAATAATACTGAAGACTTGTGCTCCAGAACTTGCCACACCCCTAGCCAAGCTGTTCCAGTACAGCTACAACACTGGCATCTAGCTGGCAATGTGGAATGTGGAACCCAGGAATGTCATGTCCACAAAAATCAGGACAAATCCAACCTGGCCAGTTACCGCCCCAACATCTTCAGCTGCTTCATCAATGACCTCCCTTCCAGAATAAGGTCAGGAGTGGGGATGTTCGCTGATGATTACACAATGTTCAGCACCATTCATGACTCCTCAGATACAGAAGCAGTCCATGTCCCAATGCAGTATCCGTGAATGAATTAACAATAAAACATTGAATTTTGTGTTGAGTTTGAAAGTGGCATACTCCAATCACAAACCAGAATCTTAAATTTCAACAACGCCCAATACGTAGATATGAGGGGAAAACTGGCTAAGGTTAATTGGTAAATAGACTAAAGGGTATGGAGGGAAATGAATGGTGGGAAACCTTTAAAGAAACAATTTAATATCTTCAATAAAAATACATTCCATTGATAAACAAGGGATGGAATCATCCCAGATTTGCACTAAGTGCGGTAGCGGCTGTAAAAAAAGACATTTTACCCACTGGCTGCAATGGCAGCCCCTTCCCAGCGTCTCCTGCCTCATTAATAATGCATTCGTGGGAAACCCTCCAGATTGCAGGTGGGCAGGCTTGGATTTGCCCACCACACTGTGACCTCAGTGCTTCCTCACTCTGGGTGCCATATTTAAAGCGCAGCCTACTTCATGTTTACAGACCAGGACTGCTCCAGGCAACAGATGGCCCTGAAAGCCAGGAAGGTAGCAGCCCCCAGATTGAGTGAAGTCTCTCTAGGGTACCTGCTGGATACAGTGGAAGGCCACAGCGATGTTCTCTACCCCCGCTCTGGCCTCAGGAGGTCCACCAGGGTCACCAATCCAGCCTGGGAGGCAGTAGCAGCGGTGGTCAGTGCCACCGGAGCACAGAGGAGGTCAGCCATCCAGTGCAGGATGAGGATGAATGATCTCCTCCGTTCCACCAGGGTAAGTCACCTCATCACTCTCAACTCACACACTCACAAACCCAGCACACACCCACAGGGATCTCACACATCAAGAGACAACACCACTAACTCTCACACACACCCTCACATCTCCATCAGGCTCATACCCTCTCGAGCTCAGATCCTCATCCCAACCATAACACCGCTCACCACACAAACATCCCACACAGTGCCATGTGTCCTGCTCACACTCTCTCCATCTGTTTCCATGCAGGAGAAGCTGGCTCACAACAGCAGGGAGAGGTCCCAGACCAGGGGGGGAGTGGCCCACATTAGGCATCTCACTCACTTTGAGGAGTGAGCCATCGCGATGACTGGTGAGGACATGGACTGTGCCTGCAGTGACAGTGAGGCCAGTGGCGAACACCCACATGAGGGTTCTGCACCACATCATCCCTCTCTCTGTGTAACTGTGAGTGCTCTCTCTCCTGCTTTTGACTCTGCTGCCATGCACTCATTATCTCTGCTTTGCTTCACAGGGAGCTCTGCCAAGTGTCCGACACCCTCAGCCAGCCAGTCCCTCAGCTCCATCCACGTCCTCACCTCCAGCCAAGAGGACACCTCCTCCATTGAAGAGCTGGAAATAAGCAGCCTGGAAGACCAGTCACAGCGCTTACCCACACCCTCCACCAGCGCAGAGACACACACCCCGGTGGGACCTGGATCTAGAGCAGGCTCGGGTTCACAATCTGGTTATGTGGTGGTCACTGCACAGACACGTGTCTGAAGCAGGAGGAGGCAGGTTCAGCCGAGTTCCCTGGCACTCAGAGAACTGCTGGGGGAGAGGCGTCTGTGAGGTCTGAGTCAGATGACCAGCCTCTGGATTGGGCCTTTCAACTCATCCTGGAGAGTGAGCAGAAGGCGGGGGAACATCACACAGAGCTGTTGGAAGCCTCCAACAGAGTGACACGCAAGTCAGACGAGTGTGTCTGCCTGTTCTCTGATGAATTAGTGCCACATGTACATGTATGGAGGTCTCCATGGGAAGCCTGGTGGACGCCATGGAGACCCTGGTCCAGCAGAACATGGAGATGCGCACAGACCTGCACTCCATCACAGTAACCATGGCTGAGTTCCTGCAGTGGTAACACGAGGGGGGAAACCGGGCACCTCAACATCCCTCTTTCCCCTCAAGGAGTCAGGCCGAGGCCCGTGGGCACCCAAAAGGAGGAGGAGCAGCAGTTGGACACCCCTGGGAATTCACTCAGGAATCTCAGAGGCTGTCTTCTCCCTCTGAGTCTCCTTTCCCTGTGACCCTCTCAACCTCAACCTCTGTCATCACAGAGGGAGCAGCCGGCCCACAGGAAGACAGCCAAAGCAAGCCAGAGCCCTCAAAGACTCGGATCTCCAGAGGACTCATGACAAAGGCCAACCACTGGACAGGCTGTCTCCACCCCTGCTGTGGATGTCAGGGCAGTGGTAGGCCTAGAAAAGTTATAAACATTCCTGATCACAGGTGGTTGCACAGGTGAACACATTTTGTCACATCTTATAAGCTGAAAATATATTTACTTTCACTGAATAACATGTAATGTTGTCTCTCAACTTCACTGACAGGCTTTGTGAGTCCTTCCACTACAGACCCACACCCCCGTTCCTCCTTCCCCCCACCCCACTAGTAGATTAGTTGCACGCAGCAGGCACACAAGTGATTCTGGAGAGAGAAGTGTACGTGTGGCAGGGCCTTTCGGAGCCTCGGGCAAGCTCTCTCCCACACACGGAGCCTTCACTCTCCCACACACGGAGCCTTCACTCTCCCACACACGGAGCCTTCACTCTCCCGCACACACGGAGCCTTCACTCTCCCGCACACACGGAGCCTTCACTCTCCCACACACACGGAGCCTTCACTCTCCCACACACACGGAGCCTTCACTCTCCCTCACACACGGAGCCTTCACTCTCCCACACACACGGAGCCTTCACTCTCCCACACACACGGAGCCTTCACTCTCCCACACACACACACGGAGCCTTCACTCTCCCACACACGGAGCCTTCACTCTCCCACACACGGAGCCTTCACTCTCCCACAAACACGGAGCCTTCACTCTCCCACACACACGGAGCCTTCACTCTCCCACACACACGGAGCCTTCACTCTCCCACACACACACGGAGCCTTCACTCTCCCACACACGGAGCCTTCACTCTCCCGCACACACGGAGCCTTCACTCTCCCACACAAGTGGAGCCTTCACTCTCCCACACACACACGGAGCCTTCACTCTCCCTCACACACGGAGCCTTCACTCTCCCTCACACACGGAGCCTTCACTCTCCCACACACACGGAGCCTTCACTCTCCCACACACACGGAGCCTTCACTCTCCCACACACACACACGGAGCCTTCACTCTCCCACACACGGAGCCTTCACTCTCCCACACACGGAGCCTTCACTCTCCCACACACGGAGCCTTCACTCTCCCACACACACGGAGCCTTCACTCTCCCGCACACACGGAGCCTTCACTCTCCCGCACACACGGAGCCTTCACTCTCCCACACACACGGAGCCTTCACTCTCCCAAACACATGGAGCCTTCACTCTCCCTCACACACGGAGCCTTCACTCTCCCACTCACACGGAGCCTTCACTCTCCCACACACGGAGCCTTCACTCTCCCACACACGGAGCCTTCACTCTCCCACACACGGAGCCTTCACTCTCCCACACACACGGAGCCTTCACTCTCCCGCACACACGGAGCCTTCACTCTCCCACTCACACGGAGCCTTCACTCTCCCACACACGGAGCCTTCACTCTCCCACACACGGAGCCTTCACTCTCCCACACACACGGAGCCTTCACTCTCCCGCACACACGGAGCCTTCACTCTCCCACTCACACGGAGCCTTCACTCTCCCACTCACACGGAGCCTTCACTCTCCCACACACATGGAGCCTTCACTCTCCCACACACACGGAGCCTTCACTCTCCCACACACGGAGCCTTCACTCTCCCACACACGGAGCCTTCACTCTCCCACACACACGGAGCCTTCACTCTCCCACACACGGAGCCTTCACTCTCCCACACACGGAGCCTTCACTCTCCCACACACATGGAGCCTTCACTCTCCCACACACACGGAGCCTTCACTCTCCCGCACACACACACGGAGCCTTCACTCTCCCACACACACGGAGCCTTCACTCTCCCACACACACGGAGCCTTCACTCTCCCACACACACGGAGCCTTCACTCTCCCACACACACACACGGAGCCTTCACTCTCCCACACACACGGAGCCTTCACTCTCCCACACACACGGAGCCTTCACTCTCCCACACACACACGGAGCCTTCAGTCTCCCACACACACGGAGCCTTCACTCTCCCACACACACGGAGCCTTCACTCTCTCCCACACACACACACGGAGCCTTCACTCTCCCACACACACGGAGCCTTCACTCTCCCACACACACGGAGCCTTCACTCTCCCACACACACGGAGCCTTCACTCTCCCACACACACGGAGCCTTCACTCTCCCACACACACACACGGAGCCTTCACTCTCCCACACACACGGAGCCTTCACTCTCCCACACACACACACGGAGCCTTCACTCTCCCACACACGGAGCCTTCACTCTCCCACACACGGAGCCTTCACTCTCCCACACACGGAGCCTTCACTCTCCCACACACGGAGCCTTCACTCTCCCACACACATGGAGCCTTCACTCTCCCACACACACGGAGCCTTCACTCTCCCGCACACACACACGGAGCCTTCACTCTCCCACACACACGGAGCCTTCACTCTCCCACACACACGGAGCCTTCACTCTCCCACACACACGGAGCCTTCACTCTCCCACACACACACACGGAGCCTTCACTCTCCCACACACACGGAGCCTTCACTCTCCCACACACACACGGAGCCTTCAGTCTCCCACACACACGGAGCCTTCACTCTCCCACACACACACACGGAGCCTTCACTCTCCCACACACACACGGAGCCTTCACTCTCCCACACACATGGAGCCTTCTCTCTCCCGCACACACAGACGGAGCCTTCACTCTCCCACACACACAGACGGAGCCTTCACTCTCCCACACACACAGACGGAGCCTTCACTCTCCCACACACACACACGGAGCCTTCACTCTCCCACACCCACACACGGAGCCTTCACTCTCCCACACACACAGACGGAGCCTTCACTCTCCCACACACACGGAGCCTTCACTGTCCCACAGACACACAAGGAACCTTCACTCTCCCACACACACGGAGCCTTCACTCTCCCATAAACACACACGGAGCCTTCACTCTCCCACATACACATGGAGCCTTCACTCTCCCACACACACACACACGGAGCCTTCACTCTCCCACACACACACACACGGAGCCTTCACTCTCCCACACACACGGAGCCTTCACTCTCCCACACACACGGAGCCTTCACTCTCCCACACACACACGGAGCCTTCACTCTCCCACACACGGAGCCTTCACTCTCCCACACACACCGAGCCTTCACTCTCCTACACACACCGAGCCTCCATCCATCACACTTATCTTACTGTCCCAGACATTTTCAATGCTGCCTGCTGGGGTTCTCTCTCAGTTGTCCATCTGAGCTGACCCACTGATCTCACTCCCATGAATTATCTGTGCCCGTTCAATGCGAGGCTCCTCTTACTTTCGATTTACAAAACTCTGCTCGTGGTCCAGTATCTTGTCAGGTCCCTCTGTCTTTTTCCCTCCCCCAGTCACACATTTCCTTTCTCCCATCATTGTTGACCGCGCCCCCCAGCATCATCTTCCACCTCCCTACCGTCACCTTCCAGACACAACCCTTTTCTTTACGTAATGTCCAGGTGAAGGTGCACATTCCCTAATTCCTGAGAATCCCACCCCCATCCACACTGACCTCTCCGACCTCCTCCTATCCACCCCCAATCCTGCTGAGAGGGTGGTGGAGGCAGGATCGATCGAGGTATTAAAAGCGGAATTGGATTGCTACCTGAAAAGAGAGAATGTGCAAGGTTAGGGGGATAAGGCGGGAGAGTGGGACTAGGTAGGATGCGCTTTCAGTGAGCCAGTGCAGACTTGATGGGCCGAATAGCCTTTTGCACTGTAAAGATCCTGTGATTCTGCATTGAACAAAAATTTTATGTCTGTCTTCACAGTATAAGACACAGGTTTCTTACCAGAATTAGGCAGTAACCTAGGGGCTAAAAAGAGTGAGGAAATGAATATCAGCAGAGAAATGTATTGGTGAAACAGGCACTAAAATCCGATAAATCCCCAGGACCTGATGGCCTACACCCTAGAGTTCTAAAAGCGATAGCTGCAGAGATATTGGATGTGCTGGCTATGATTTTCCAAAATTCCTTAGATTCAGGAATGGTCTCATTAGATTGGAAGTTGGCAAATGTTACATCACTTTTCAAGAAAAGGGGGAGAGAGAAATCAGTGAACTACAGGCCTCAGCTATTTACAATATACATTAATGACTTAGATGAAGAGACAGGGAGTAATGTATCTAAGTTTGCTGATGACAGCAAGCTAAGTGGGAAAGGAAGCTGTGGGGAGGACACAGAAGCTGCAAAGAGATACAGACTAGGTTAAGTGAGTGGGTAACAAGATGGCAGATGGAATATAATGTAGGGAAGTGTGAAGTTATTCACTTTGGTTGTAAGAATAAAAAAGCAAAATATTTTTCAAATGGTGAGAAACTTGCATGTGTTGATGTTCAAAGAGACTTGGGGTGTGCTTGTACAAAGAACGCAGAAAGTGAGCATGCAAGTGCAGCAAGCAATTAGGAAGGCCAATGGCATGTTGGCCTTTATTGCAAAGGTATTGGAGTACAGGAATAAAGAAGTCTTGCTACAGTTGTACAAGGTTTTGGTGAGACCCCATCTGGAATACTGCTGTGTGCAGCTTTGGTCTCCACATTTAAGAAAGGATACACTTGCACTGGAGGCGGTACAGTGAATGCCCACGAGATTGGTCCCTGGGATGAAGGGGTTGTCCTATGATGAGAGGCTGAGTAAGTTAGATTTATATTCTCTGGAGTTCAAAAGAATGAGGGTGATCTCACTGAAACACAAAATTCTGAAGGGGGTTGATGGGGTGGACACAGAGATTATTTCCGCTAGTCGGGGAATCTAAAACACGGGGTCGCAGTCTCAGGATAAGGGACCGATCATTTAGGACTGAGAAGAAGAGAAATCTCTTCACTCAAAGGGTTGTGAATCTTTGGAATTCTCTACCCCAGAGGGTTAAAGGCTGGGATAGACAGATTTTTGGTCTCTCAGGGAACTAAGGGATATGGGGAGCGGGTGGGAAATGGAGTTGAAGCCAAAGATCATCCATGTTCGTATTGAATAGTGGAGCAGGCTCGATGGGCCGTGTGGTCTACTCCTGCTCCTGTTTCTTGTGTTCTTGTGAATTAATTGCATTGCTGAAGCTCTAAGATGAAACTGATATTATAATTACCATCCAGAGCTGTTAAGTTTCACCATACTTCAGTCTTATTGGGAATGTTTTAGCCTTGAACATCACTGCTAGGAGAAGAACAAGACTACCAAAGAGTAAGACTGGCAACCTCAGTTAATGTGCTGTTTCTACCGAAAACTGCTCTTCCACTGCAAGCACAGAACCAGATTCCATCTTTTTAACACATCAAGGTCAAGAGTCTCACGTGGTTTTAGAGACCAGTGTGTGTTCTCTGAAAAGTGTAACATCATTCTGCGTATCTCACTGTTTAAGAAATACTCTATTCATTTTGGTTGGTCATCTATATTATATATTCCACCCCCCAAAAAATTCACAAAAATAAATCTTTTCTTACTCCAAACTTTGTGTCAATCTCCACACAAATCTTACCAACTGCAACTTAGAGCAACATTTCCTGACAATCCCATGGGTATATGCTGGAATATATGAAGAGTTGCTTGGAAGTAACATAGGTGCTATAGGGCCACAAGAAACATGGGCAGCATTATAAAAGGGTCAGAATGGACTTCATTCTTCAGAATGAGCCTTTAGAGCTGCAGGTAAGTAGAGCACAGTTTTCTCCCTCCAATCTCTTTTGATTAAAAATATTACTGTATAATTTGTTTCCAGTGTCTCAACAGCATCTCCACTTTCACAGAGATGCTCACTGAGGACAGGGGATCAGATTCTTCCAGAAGAGAGCGAGCTGAGGTGTGACAGTCTCATAAGAAATTCAGTGACAACAGTTCACAAGATAAGAAACTCACCATGCCCTTCCTTTCATCCAGAGGACAGATTTGGACATAAGTAATTTTAACATGTTCTCTGCTTACCAGCTGCCTAAAAAGTGTTGCTCATTCAGACCAGTCCCTTGCTGAGCTGTACCTATAGGGACTTTAAAATGTGAGATGGGCAACACAAACTATGGCCATTGTGTGTTAGCTAGGTGTTTACTCAGGTAGACACTTGGTGCCTTGGTGTTGACAAATATATTTAATCTCTTAGTTTTTTAATGAGTTTTTAAAAAGTGGGACAGTGGCAGCCTAAAGTCAGTCAGGCAGCATAAGTTGCAAGGAGAAAACCCAGCTTAAGGCTATATCAGCCGATGCTGTAGTATGTACCATTGCAAAGCTCCCTAATAACACAGCAACTCACTAGCACAATCCCAGAGGCTGGCCACCTAACACCTGCACTTCTCTGACAAGTCAGCAATCTAAGCCTTACCCACATTGTCTTTTATCTTTGCAGGGGCAAGTTGGTGGACAGTGCACAGGAGATTAAAGTCACAAGTTGGAGGGAGCCTGAGAACTTGACCCCCATGAGGAGAAAGCCCTCCTGCTCCTGGCTATCAGGCCTTAGTGAGATGAGTTCCTACGCCTCTGGAATCACAGCACAGCAGCCCTGCACCAGATCACACAGCCAGCCTCTCCCCCTGCTCCCACTGAAAAGAAGCACATGCTCAACCATTCTGATCACATGAACTTTCTTCCCAAAGGTCTTGTTAAGACTGTAAGGGGAGGAGTAGAAGGAAAAGGAGGACAGGGAGAAGGAGGAACAGCTCCAGGGAGAACCTGTACGAGTCCCTTTTCACCTTCTCATTCCTGCACACCTCTGTGAGGATGCTGATGTGGAGGGAGCGAGAGAACCAGTCTCCTCTCCTCTTTCCTGATTCCGCAGCACCACCATTCATTCCTTTGTCACAGGTACCAACATGTACACAGGCGCCAGGAGATAGCCAGTGAGACAACATTACCCAGATAACTGACAGTTTGGGGGACCAGGGAATCAGAAGAAAGTGATGTTGAGCCCACTTCTCCATTGAGACTGGGTAGAAGGGGTCCAAGGAGTGTAGAGGCATTGGATTCATATTTCAGAGGTCCACCCCTTAAAGGATGAATGCTGCAGGCGCATCACGAGTATATTTAAGCTTTGGGGACTATCTGCTCCAGCTGTGGTCACACAGAACATTCCTGTGATTTATGTCAACATTGTGGACTCCTCCATGGAAGCCCAGACTGCAGCATTTGCAGCACTTGGGACAGATTGGAGGGCACATTAAATTGTGCCTTATGGTCTTTAACTCAAGCAGTTACTCAGGGCTTTGCAGACGTGACTGCTGGCATGGCACTAGCCATTCAGCTGATGCCTATGGTTGCAGATTTAGTATCCAGTGGGACAGTGTCAGTCGCACTGCAGGTGGCAGATGCTGCTCATTCTCAGGGTGGAAGCATTTCGTAGGGCTCTGACCTTCTACCACCCCTGGCCCCTTGGCTCTGTGTCAATGGAACTTGGTATGTGAGACTGGGCTGCTAAGAAGCTCCTTGCAGAGATGCAGCCAGCAGCAGTTCCATTTTAGGAGCTGCCTGTTGTGAGTCAAGAGACTTGACCTTACACCCCTCGTGTGCAACTTCAGCTGTACCTTTCCACCTCGCTGATCCTAATGAAGCTGTCAGATGAAGAAGCTGAAAGGCTTGTTTGCCACCGGGAGAGGGGGGGCATAGTTCTTCAAAGATTTGTGTGACCAGCTGATTGCTAAGTCCACCTCCTCCTGCTCCTTCTCATGTTCCACGATTGCTTTACATTGTGTCATAACTGCATGGCCAATTTATTGTTAACTGTTTCTTTTGATGACCCATGTACTGGGAAGAACCTGTATTTTCTTTTCTGCGATGTCTCTTTAAGACCAAAGTGGGCTGGGGAGTATTCTGAAAGAACACTTAATTGGTTCTTAATTGGCTTCCTGACTATTGCACCATTAGCATTGTTATTGCATCATTAGTTCCAAGAAATGCCCGTTTAGGAACAGGAGTAGGCCATTCAGCCCATCGAGCCTGCTCCGCCATTCAATACGATCGTGGCTGATCAAACACTTCAGTGCCTTTTCCCCACACTGTCCCCATAACCTTTTACGTTATTGTTAATCAGAAATCTATCAATCTCTACCTTAAACAGACTCAATGACTGAACTTCCACTGCCCTCTGGAGTAGAGAATTCCAAGATTCACAACCCTCTGAGTAAAGAAATTTCTCCTCATCTCATCCTAAGTGGCTTCTCCCTCTGAAATTGTGTCCCTTGGTTCTAGACTCTCCAGCCAGGGGAAACATCTTACCTGCATCTACCCTGACTATCTCTTTAAGTATTTTGTAGGTTTCAATGAGGTCACCTTTCATTCTTTGAAACTCGAGAGAATACAGGCCCAGTTTGCCCAATTTCTCTTCATAAGACAGTCCCGTCATCCCTGGAACAAGTCTGGTGAACCTTCATTGCACTCGCTCTATGGCAATAATATCCTTTCAGAGGTAAAGGGACCAAGCCTGCATGCAGTACTCCAGGTGCGGTCTAACCAAGATTCTATACAATTGAAGCAAGACTTCACTCCTGTGCTCAAATCCTCTTGTGATAAAGGCTAACATTCCATTAGCTTCCCAGTTGCCTGCTGGACCTACATGTTAGCTTTCAGTGACTTATGGACAAGGACATCCAGGTCCCTTTGTACATCTACACTTTCTAACCTCTTACCATTTAGGAAATACTCTGCGCATCTGTTCCTTTTACCAAAGTAGATAACCTCACACTTTTCTACATTCTATTCCATCTGCCATGTTCTTGCCCACTCACAGGGCAGAATTTTGCCCTCAGATGGCATGTGGGCCCCACTGGCATGGCAGCAGGTGGACAGCCGATCCCGCCACTGAAACAGGGCCCGCTGCCATTTTGAGTGGGCGAGCCGATTAACGCCCACCCGGCAGCATCCCCGATGGGAAGCGCTATGTGCTCCCTGTGTGGGGGGGGGGGATTCCCCATCTGTCAAAGTGAGCTCCTTCACTCATGCGCACGAAAGAGCACACTGCTCCTTGAGACTAAGTGCTGTCTCAGGGAGATTAATGACAGGTAAGAAAAGTCGAAAAATTAAAAAATTATTAACATGTCCCCCTCATGTGACAATGTCACAGGAGATGGGACATGTTAATAAGAAACACACAAACTTTATGAGACTTTTTAAAAACGGACATGAAACTTCATCCTGCCAGTGGATGAGGTTTCATGCTTTATCAGAAGCCGCTGGAGCTCCTGACCTGCCCACCAGCCTTAAGGTTGGACAGAAAGGTCTTTAATGATCTTAATTACTCTGTCAGTGGCCTCAATTGGCCATTGACAGGTCGGCGGGCGGACAGCTGATTTCACTGTCTGCCCATCTTCCTCAAAGTTTAAAGGGATCGGGATGATGTTGGGGATTCCTCCCGAGGTCATCCCGGGTCATTTTCCCCTCGGTGAGCGGGCCCCACCCCCAAATCACTAAGTCTGTCCAAATCCCCCTGTAGCCATTTTACATCTTCCTCACAACACACATTTCTGCCTAGCTTTGTATCATCTGCAAACTTGGAAATATTACATTTGGTCCCCACATCCAAATCATTGATATATATTGTGAACAGCTGGGGCTCAAGTACTGATCCTTGTGGTACCCCACTAGTCACAGCCTGCCAACGTGAGAATGACCCGTTTATTCCTACTCTCTGCTTTCTGCCTGTTGGCCAATCCTTAATCCATGCCAGTATATTGCCTCCCATGTGCTTTAATTTTGCTAACCAACCTCCTGTGGGGGACTTTATCAAAAGCCTTCTGAAAATCTACTACGTCCACTGACTCTCCTTTATTAACTTTGTTAGTAACCTCCCCAAAAAACTCCAGGTTCATCAAATGTGATTTCCCATTTGCAAATCCATGCTGACTATACCCAATCAGATCATGATTATCCAAGTATCCATTTGTCACATGCTTTATAATAGATTCTAGCATTTTCCCTACTACTGATGAAAGGCTAACAGGTCTGTAAATCCCTGTTTTCTCTCTCCCTCCCTTCTTAAATAGTGAGGTGACATTTGCTACCTTCCAATCTTCAGGAACCATTCCAGAATCTATAGAATTTTGGAAAATGATCACCAATGCATCCACTATCTCTATAGCAACCTCTTTCAACATTCTGGGATGTAGAATATCGACTTTCAGTCCCACTAATTTCTCCAATACAACCTTCTTACTTGTACTAATTTCCTTCAATTCCTCATTCTCCCTAGCCCCTTGGATCTCTAAATCTGGGAGGTGTCTTGTATGACTTGTGGTTGCCATGGGGATGAGCAGCTAAAAATTAATGGTAAAAAGCTAATTCCAGTGGGGTTACGCCAGCCTGTGTTTTCTGTTTGGCAGTTCAGAGCACACTGAGAATTTGTGTAAAGAAGAAACAACCAAGGTTCTCTCTGGATGGAATATTTTCCTGTTTGGCAGTCTACAAACAGATCCCGGTGTTGAAGCAGGTCTCTGGGAATAGAGCAGAGTTACTTTGTGTGTTATGCACTTGGAAAGAGCAGAGAGCTGAAGACAGGAAGTGCAATAGATGGTGGACTGGACAAGACCCACTGCTGCTGATTCAGTATTGCCAGAGCCCACCAGATTGTTTAAAGAGATTGGAGAAGGGAGTCTGGGGATTCTGTTCCATCAAGGTTTGTAAATGTGTGCCTTCTCAGTGGTAACTGTATTCATTGACTTAAGATGAAATACAGCTGCTGGTGAATGTGACTCAATGGCCAAAATGATTGAGTGGAAAGTGAGAGATCTTACATAGCTGAGGCTGAATTGGAAAGAATGAGATTGCATGTGGTCCCATATTTGTGTGGGAAGTAACACAAGTGCTTGTAACTACGTGAGGCATGTCTTTAATGTATTGACTCTTTAAAGTGCAATTTACTTTTTTATTTGAAACATCCTTTGCCCGCTAATTAAATGTTTGAGTTTTTGATTTTAGTTGGTTTGTTACAGTAAAAGTTTTAAGTGAAATTTTGAACAGCAGTTTTTTTTCCATCTGCATCATGGGGATTCCTTTCTTCTTGAGAAATTGTTGGTCTCTACAGGGAGAGTAACATTCTGGGCTGAGTTGCTGACTCTCTCCTTTTTGTTTTTGGTTGTTACTGTACAATTTTTCTGTATGCTTTGTGACAGTTCCATTGATGTTGGCTGAGATTTCTCTGAGACTTGCGCAATTGTAATAGGCATTGGGACCCTTAAATAGTGCAGATGAATGAGGAAATTATGGAGCAAGTGATGTATGCCAATTAATTATAGTGCTTCATGTTTTTGTCTGACTTTTATATTGTTCTTCCGTTAGCCAACATTGATAACACTCAAACGCCTCGCCCACCCTATCCCCTTACGCACTCTAACCCCTCACACACCCTACCCACTTACTCACCCACCCTAGCCCCTCGCCCACCCTATCCCCTTATCCACTTACTCACCCACACTAACCCCTCACCCACTCTAACCCCTCACCCATCCTATCCCCTCACCCACCCTAACCCCTCACCCATCCTATCCCCTCACCCACTCTAACCCCTCACCCACCCTAACCCCTCACCCATCCTATCCCCTCACCCACTCTAACCCCTCACCCACCCTAACCCCTCACCCATCCTATCCCCTCACCCACCCTATCCTCTTACCCACTTACTCACCCACTCTAACCCCTCACCCACTCTAACCCCTCACCCACTCTAACCCCTCACCCACTCTAATGCCTCACCCACCCTAACCCCTCACCCATCCTATCCCCTCACCCACCCTATCCTCTTACCCACTTACTCACCCACTCTAACCCCTCACCCACTCTAACCCCTCACCCACCCTAACCCCTCACCCACTCTAACCCCTCACCCACTCTAATGCCTCACCCACCCTAACCCCTCACCCATCCTATCCCCTCACCCACCCTATCCTCTTACCCACTTACTCACCCACTCTAACCCCTCACCCACTCTAACCCCTCACCCACCCTAACCCCTCACCCACTCTAACCCCTCACCCACTCTAATGCCTCACCCACCCTAACCCCTCACCCATCCTATCCCCTCACCCACCCTATCCTCTTACCCACTTACTCACCCACTCTAACCCCTCACCCACTCTAACCCCTCACCCACTCTAATGCCTCGCCCACCCTATCCCCTTTTCCACTTACTCACCCACCCTAACCCCTCACCCATCCTATCCCCTCACCCATCCTATCCCCTCACCCACCCTAACCCCTCACCCACCCTATCCCCTCACCCACTCTAACCCCTCACCCACCCTAACCCCTCACCCATCCTATCCCCTCACCCACTCTAACCCCTCACCCACTCTAACCCCTCACCCACCCTAACCCCTCACCCACCCTATCCCCTCACCCACCCTATCCTCTTACCCACTTACTCACCCACTCTAACCCCTCACCCACTCTAACCCCTCACCCACTCTAACCCCTCACCCATCCTATCCCCTCACCCACTCTAACCCCTCACCCATCCTATCCCCTCACCCACTCTAACCCCTCACCCACCCTAACCCCTCACCCATCCTATCCCCTCACCCACTCTAACCCCTCACCCACCCTAACCCCTCACCCATCCTATCCCCTCACCCACCCTATCCTCTTACCCACTTACTCACCCACTCTAACCCCTCACCCACTCTAAACCCTCACCCACTCTAATGCCTCGCCCACCCTATCCCCTTTTCCACTTACTCACCCACCCTACCCCCTCACCCACTCTAACCCCTCACCCACTCTAACCCCTCACCCACCCTAACCCCTCACCCATCCTATCCCCTCACCCACTCTACCCTCTTACAAACTCTAACCCCTTACCCACCCGACCCTCTTACCCACTTACCTTACCCACCCTACCCCCTCACCCACCCTACCCACTTACCTTACCCACCCTACCCACCTACCTTACCCACCCTACTCCTTACCCAATCTTCCCCCTTACCCACTTACCTTACCCACCCTACCCCTTACCCACTTACCTTACCCACCCTAACCCCTTACTCACTTACCTTACCCACCCTACCCCCTTATCCACTTACCTTACCCACCCTACCCCCTTAACCATACCCACCCTACCCACTTATCTTACCCACCCTACCACCTTACCCACCCTACCCTCTTAACTTACCCACCCTACCCACTTACCCACTTACCTTACCCACTCTACCCTCTTACCCACCCTACCCCTTACCCATTTACCTTACCCACTCTACCCTCTTACCCACCCTACCCCTTACCCATTTACCTTACCCACTCTACCCTCTTACCCACCCTAAACCCTTACCCACTTACCTTACCCACCCTACCCCCTTACCTTACCCACCCTACCCCCTTACCCACTTACCTTACCCACTCTATCCTCTTACCCACCCTACACCTTACCCATTTACCTTACCCACTCTACCCTCTTACCCACCCTAAACCCTTACCCACTTACCTTACCCACCCTAACCCCTTACCTTACCCACCCTACCTCCTTACCAACTTACCTTACCCACCCTACCACCTTACCCACCCTACTCCTTACCCACTTACCTTACCCACTCTACCCTCTTACCCACTTACCTTACCCACCCTACTCCTTACCCACTTACCTTACCCACTCTACCCTCTTACCCACTTATCTTACCCACCCTACCCCCTTACCTTACCCACTCTACCCACTTACCCACTTATTTTACCCACCCTACTCCTTACCCACTTACCTTACCCACTCTATCCTCTTACCCACTTATTTTACCCACCCTACTCCTTACCCACTTACCTTACCCACCCTATCCCCTTACCCACTTGTGTGAGGCTGGGTGTGGATCAGGCCTGCGCTGCCATTTTACCTGGATGGGCCAGTTACGGCCTGAGCAGTGTGATGCCCACCCAGAAGCTCTCTGAGCGCAGAAATGTGCCTCAGGGAGATTAATTTCAACTTTTAACTGTTGAATAAAGTGTTGAAAAGATTTTTAGGACATGTCCCCTCTTGTGAAACTGTCACATGAGCTGGGACATGTGCATTAATTTCAATAAAAATTTTTGAGAAAATTTAAAATCATTCCTGAAACTTCATCCCGCCCGTGGATGAGGTTCCATGAAAAATGTGAAGGCCGGCTGGGTTCTTCGCCTGCCCACCAACATTAAGGTTGAAGGGGCAGCTGCATTAATTATTTTAATTGTTAGTTTAATGGCCTTAATAGACCATTGACAGTTTGGCGGGCGCTCAGCCAAGTCAGCTGTACGCCTACCGAACTGAAAATCAAAATAACGCACGCCTGACCTCACCATACATCATATTACAGGTGGCCAAGCTGAAGGTTCCCTCCATTAACTCTGTTTCTATCTTCACTGATCCTGCCTGAACTGCTCAGTATTTCCAGCGTCTTCTGTTCTTATTTCAGATTTTCAGCATCCGCAGCATTTTGCTTTTGTGAAGCATTCCTGTGCTGCATTGTGGATGGCATGGAAATGATGTTATCAGTCATACATTCAGGAAGTAGAAATGTTCTCCACAATCCATCCATCTTAGTTATCCTTCCTCGCTGAATAAAAGAGTGATGGTGGAGGATAAAGGCATCAAGGCAGCATCCAGACAATCTGCATGTTTAACAAGTGGAACCCCCTCCTGCTAACAGAATGAAACTGAAGCTTCACTCCACAGCCCCTGCTCCTTGATCCTCAACCCCACAGTTCATATTGTAATGATCTGGCTTGGATAATTGTATCAATCCACAATTGTAAAAATTGAGCAGCATGGTGATCTTTATCTCTACTGTTAACACTCTGTGGGAGGTAGACTGTGACTTTAGGTCTTCCTGCAGATTTTCACACTGGTAGCCAATGGCTTCTGTCATGAGGATGCAGCTCCACACGTCCTGCTCTTCTGAAAGATCCTGGTACACCCTTCCTTCTCCAAACACGCTCTGGGGGGCGGGGGGGGGGCTGCGGTTGATAGTGCAGTCTCCTGGCATGGTGCCTCACTTGTTGGGCTTCAGCCTCTACTGCTTCTCTCCAACTGCGTTAAAAAAAACTGAATACAGGGAAGCCTATTGGAAAGACCTTTGCAGCTCCTTAGACCTTCGGAACACTTTGAGAAGGGTGAAAGTTCAAAACCTCACAGTTTCAGAAACTCAGAGGGCCTGACTCGGAAAACTGCAAATGTCAGAAAGAAACAGATTAAAAAAAGACAGAAAAACAATGCCACAGAACTCCAGAGATGATCTGCAAAGTTTGCAAATTCCTCCTTGCCTCAGAGTCATTCAATCATGCTGGTATTAGGCGACCTATAACCCTGCTATACCTGGATTTTTGCAGCCACCAGAAAACCAGTGTAAATTCAGGAAATGCATGCAAGCTGCTGGCTTGCTTGGGGCTAAAGCTGTGTCAATGACCAACAGTGGTTTGTAGCATATAACCTAGCCTGAGTCACTTACGCCTGAATTTCCTTGATCATTTATGCTGAAGCTCATCATTGTGCCATACTCACACTGCTGTTTTGGCAGAGATTTTGAGGAAATTTCCATGTCTGACCATGGCAGTAGTAAACTGACAGGCATTTCTAGTTTTGATCTGTAAAGCCTTGATTTTAACTTTCAGTAGACCATGGCAGGTGACAAACTGTCCTGACCCAGCAGCTGGATCGGGCAGATGCCCTTTAAAATGGGAGTCTGTGGGATCAGTGGGTGAGTATCTGGCTGATTTTAACCGTCCTCCTACTAACTTTCTGTGGGATGGGCAGGATTAAAATTGCCCCCTAAGAATCTGGCTGGCTCCTAACAATGTCAAAGTTGTGGTTGAAGTGATCTCAAAGAATCCCAGTTATGCTAAAAATCTAATTGTTTTCTGACAAAAGAATCCAATCTGGAATATTATCTCTTGCCATTTTAGAGCCTCAAAATGCACCCACCGAGGTGGATGGAATAAACCTGGAAGAGATTCGTGAATTTGCAAAGAATTTTAAGATACGTCGACTGTCTCTTGGATTGACGCAGACACAGGTTGGACAGGCACTGAGTGCTGCAGAGGGACCAGCGTACAGCCAGTCAGCCATCTGCAGGTAACACAACCACCAAGCTGCTATTTCCAACTAAGCAGGTGCCAGGAGAAGTAAGACCTAACAGGACAAAGTAAGTGTCGGGAGGAATAACTCCCATTCAAGGATTAAAAGAAAATACCACAAAAGTTGGAAGTTTGAAATAAAACCTGAAAATGCACAGCCGCTCAGTCATCATCTGAAAAGAAGCAAAAAGTTAACTTTCAGTTGGGTTCCTTCCTCAGAACTGGAGATATTTTAAGATTAAATAACTTCCCTGTTTCAATCAACCACTTTAAAGCAGCATATTCATCACTGATCTGAGGTCCCACCCGAAGGCTGCATAGAAAGCAGTGCAGACCAATATCCTTTGCAATCCTCAATGTTAAGCTTCATGTTCTCCACACAGCAGGAGAAATTCTACTTTATTTCAAGTATTTGCTATATGGTTGGAGACTTTGAACCTCTTAATAATTCACTCGGTTAGGCCACTAGGTAGCTGAGACATACAGGCAGCGAATATCTCAGGCTGGATTCCTGGAGCAGGATTTTCCCTCCTGCGGGTTTCTGAACCCTGCTATCGGGCTCAAATAGGGGTCAGAAGCCCATACTGTGTGGGGAACAGGCACCCGGCTGTGATTTCCCTGAATCGGCCAATTAAAGGCCAGAGAGTGGATTTGCTGTCTAAATTAGGATGGTAGGCGGGTTCTCAAAGCTGGAGGGCCAATAGGAGGCCTTCTAGCTTAGAAGCAGCCCCAATTTTGACATTTAAAATGAAATAAAAAGCAGATCAGGCAGCTGGGCCACTGTTGTGGTGGTGGTCTGCAGCTACAGATGGCCTCTAAGCCTGCCTGGAGTGCTGGTGTCCCAGTCTGCTGCCAAGAGGCAGCTAAACTGTTCCCTGACATTGCCAGGGATCTGGAGATTGACTGGAAAATCCCATTTGGTCTCTGACAATTGGCCTTAAGTGGCCATTAACAAGGTGAATTGGTTACCCTCTGCTTGCAGGGAGGGGAGCCCTACTGGATACCACCCGCCTCTGGGAAAATTGTCAGGGGTGAAATGCAGCAAAGGAACCTCCTGCCCGCCAGTCTCCATCCCTGCCCTGGCAGGGCTTAAAAATGTAGGCCCTGATCTGTGTTGAGCTAGGCTAATCTTAGTTGTTTTTGGCCTCAACTCCCCAGATTTGTGCAAGAAGAGTTGTTCCAGCTTCCTGCTTCTGATTCCTATCTAAACTCCTGCTTCCACAGGATTGGGCTTGGCTCTGACAGACCACCTGGTCAAATAGCTTGCTGACACTCACTGGGATCAGGTAAAAAAATGACCACCTGAGTGAGGTAGAGAAAAGTAACCACAATCTGTGGAACTGTAGCTGAGAACAGGAGAAGGGGAAGGTAGGGGATGGAAAAAGTTGGAGAAAGGAGAAAAAGGTTTTGTAGTTTTTACTTCTCTCCATATTTTATTTCTCCTTTGATTTTCACTGAAATGAAATTGTGGTGGTAAAATAAACTTTTTTTTAAATACATTCTTGACATGTGAGCAACACTGGCAAGGTCAGCATTCTTGCCCATCCCTAATTGCACTCAGAAAGGTAGCAGTAAATTACCTTCCTGAACTACGACAAGCACATTGAATTAATACAACTGAGCAGCTTGCTAGGCCATTTCAGAGGGCAAGAGTCAACCACATTGCTGTGGGTCTGGAGTCACATGTAGGCCAGACCAGCTAAGGGCAGCAGGTTTCCTTCCCGAAATGACATTTGTGACCCGGATGGGTTTTTACAACAATCTGATTGTTTTATGGTCGCCATTACTGAGACTAGCTTTTTAATCCAGATTTATTTCACTAACTGAATTTAAATTCCCCAGTGACTCTGATGGGATTTAAACTCATATTTCCAGATAGAACCTTAGAACCATAGAAAAGTTACAGCACAGAAGGAGGCCATTCGGCCCATCTTGTCCATGCCAGCTCAAGGACACCCAGGTGCCCTTTCTAATCCCACCTTCCTGCACCCAGCCCATAGCCCTGCAGCTTACAGCACTTAAGGTGCAGATCCAGTTACTTTTTAAAAGAGTTTAGAGTTTCTGCCTCTATCACCAACTTGGGCAGCGAATTTCAGACACCCACTAGCTTCTGCGTAAAAAAGTTCTTCCTCATGTTCCCCCTACACCTTCTGCCACTTATCTTGAATCTATGTCCCCTGGTTCTAGAATTCTCCACCAAGGGAAACAATTTTATCCTGTCCACTCTATCTATTCCCCTCATAATTTTGTACCTCAATCAAGTCACCCCTCAGCCTTCTTTGTTCTAAGGAAAATAACCCCAACCTATCCAATCTCTCCTCGTAGCTACACTTTTCTAACCCTGGCGACATTCTTGTAAATCTCCTCTGCACTCTCTCCAGAGCTATTACATCCTTCCTGTAATGTGGTGACCAGAACTGCACACAATACTCCAGTTGTGGCTTCACTAGTGTTTTATACAATTCCAACATTATATCCTTACTTTTATATTCTATCCCTCTGCCAATGAAGGAGCGCATTCCATATGCCTTCTTTACAACCTTGTCTACTTGAACTGCTGCCTTCAGGGACCTGTGTACTTGTACGACAAGATCTCTCACTTCTTCTACCCCTCTTAGTATATTCCCATTTATTTTGTAATCCCTGTAACTGTTTGACCTCCCTAAATGTATGACCTCACACTTCTCTATGTTAAAATCCATCTGCCACTTTACCGCCCACTCCACCAACCCATCTATATCGTTTTGGAGATTATGGCTATCCTCTACACTGTCCACTACTCAGCCAATCTTTGTGTCATCTGCAAATTTCCCAATCGTGCTCCCTACATTCACGTCCAAATTGTTAATATTTAATACAAACAGCAAGGGTCCCAACACTGAGCCCTGTGGAACACCACTTGAGACAACTTTCCATTCGCAAGGGCATCCATCAATCATTACCCTTTGTTTCCTAAACAAAAACAGAATTACCTGGAAAAACTCAGCAAGTCTGGCAGCATCGGCGGAGAAGAAGAGTTGACGTTTCGAGTCCTCATGACCCTTCGACAGAACTAGGCGAATCCCAGGAAGGGGTGAAATATAAGCTGGTTTAAGGTGGTGGGGGGGGGGGGGTGTTGGGTGGGGGGAGAGAAATGGAGGGGGGTGGTGTGGTTGTAGGGACAAGCAAGCAGTGATAGAAGCAGATCATCAAAAGATGTCACAGACAGCAGAACAAAAGAACACATAGGTGTCGAAGTTGGTGATATTATCTAAATGAATGTGCTAATTAAGAATGGATGGTAGGGCACTCAAGGTATAGCTCTAGTGGGGGTGGGGGGAGCATAAAAGATGTAAAAATATTTTGAAATAATGGAAATAGGTGGGAAAAAGAAAAATCTATATAATTTATTGGAAAAAAACAAAAGGAAGGGGGAAGAAACAGAAGGGGGGTGGGGATGGAGGGGGGAGGTCAAGACCTAAAGTTGTTGAATTCAATAATCAGTCCGGAAGGCTGTCAAGTGCCTAGTCGGAAGATGAGATGTTGTTCCTTCAGTTTGCGTTGGGCTTCACTGGAACAATGCAGCAAGCCAAGGACAGACATGTGGGCATGAGAGCAGGGTGGAGTGTTGAAACGGCAAGTGACAGGGAGGTTTGGGTCATTCTTGCGGACAGACCGCAGGTGTTCTGCAAAGCGGTCGCCCAGTTTACGTTTGGTCTCTCCAATGTAGAGAAGACCGCATTGGGAGCAACAAATGCAGTAGACTAAGTTGGAGGAAATGCAAGTGAGATGTTGCTTCACTTGAAAGGAGTGTTTGGGCCCTTGGACGGTGAGGAGAGTGGAAGTGAAGGGGCAGGTGTTACATCTTTTGCATGGGCATGGGGTGGTGACATAGGTGGGGGTTGAGGAGTAGGGGCTAATGGAGGAGTGGACCAGGGTGTCCCGGAGGGAATGAACCCTACGGAATGCCGACAGTGGGGGTGAAGGGAAGATGTGTTTGGTAGTGGCATCATGCTGGAGTTGGCGGAAATGGCGGAGGATGATCCTTTGAATGCGGAGGCTGGTGGGGTGATAAGTGAGGACCCTTTATTTCCTGTTACAAAGTCAACCTTTTATCCAGTTTGCCACATTACCCAGAATCCCATGGGCTTTTACTTTCCTGACCAATCTGCCATGTGGGACCTTGTCAAATACCTTGCTAAAATCCATGTACACAACATCCACTGCACTACCTTCATCAACCCTTCTTGTCACTTCCTCAAACAATTCAATCAAATTTGTGAGGCAAGACCTTCCTTTAATAAATCCATGCTAACCATCCCTGACTAGTCCATGCCTTTCCACATGACAGTTAATCCTATCTCTCAGGATTGATTCTACTAATTTGCTGATGTAAGACTAACTGGCCTATTATTGTTTGGCATTTCCTTTGATCCGTTTTTAAACAATGGAACTACGTTTGCATTTCTCCAGTGCTCCGGAACCTCCCCTGTATCTAGTGAAGATTGGAAAATCATCCTCAGAGCATCTGCTTTCTCCTCCCTGACGTCCTTCAGCAGCCTCGGAAACAATCCATCTGGCCCTGGTGACTTATCAACTTTCAAGGATTTCAACCCTTCGAGTACTTCCTCTCTCTTTATGACTATCCCGTCCAATATCTCGCAGTGTTCCTCCTGGATTGCTATATCTACATCCTCCCTTTCCTTTGTAAACACGGAGACAAAATATTCATTCAAAACCCTTCCCACAGCCTCTGCATCTACACACAAGTTTCCATCTTCATCTCTGATAGATCCCACTTTTTCCTTAACTAACCTTTCAGCATTAATGTATTGGTAAAACATCTTTGGGTTATCTTTAACTTTACTTGCTAATCTTTTTTCATGCCCTCTCTTTGATTTCCTTATTTCCTTTTTTACTTCATCCCTGCACTTCCTCTATTCATCTAGGCTTTCTGCAGTGCTTAGTTCTTTGTGCCTATTGTACGCTTTCTTTTTCTGTTTGATCTTCCCCTGTATTCCTCTAGACAACCAGGGGGTTCTAGATTTGGCAGTACCACTCTTATTTTTGTAGGGGACATGTCTACTTTGTACAATTAGGATCTCACTTTTTAGTGCTTCCCACTGGTTTCCCACTGTTTTATCCTCCAGCAGTGCTGTCCAGTCCACCTCAGCCAAGTCCCTTCTCATTTCTGCAAAATTTGCCTTCCCCCAGTTCAAGACTTTTACTCCTGCCTTATCTCTGTCCTTTTCCATAGTAATGCTAAATCTCACTGAATTGTGATCACTGTCCCCGATATGGTCGCCAACTGTCACTTCACCCACTTGCCTTTCTTCGTTCCCCAAGACTAGGTCTAGAATTGCATCTCCTCTCGTTGGGTTTGTCACTAATTGGTTGAAAAAATTTTCCTGTACACACTGCATGAATTTTTCTCTCTCAGTGCCCCTTATATTGTTTGAATCCCAGTTGATATTAGGATAGTTGAAGTCTCCTACTATTATTGCCCTCTTGTTCTTACAAGCAGAAATTTGCCTACATATTTGTTCTTGTATCTCCCTTTCACTATTTGGGGGTCTGTAGTATACTTCTAGTACTGTGACTGCCCTTTTTTTATTTCTGAGCTCACTCTATAAAGCTTCGTTTGTTGACCCATTTAGTATATCATCTCTTCTCACAACTGGAATTGATTCTTTAACCATTAGTGCTACCCCCCCTCCCTCCTTTTTTATCTCCTACTCTATCGTGTCTGAAGACTCTATAACCAGGGATATTAAGCTGCCAGTTTTGTCCCTCCTTTAGCCAGGTCTCCGTTATAGCAATGACATTCTGCTGCCATGTGTCTACCTGTGCCCTTAACTCATCTACCTTGTTTGTAATACTCCTTGCATTGAAGTATAAACAGTTTAACCCTGTCAATTTCCCTTGCTAGACACTTTTGAAACTTTGCTTCTCCTGTAACTCCATGTCTATCACAACGTCCCTAGCTAATGTTCTACCTCAATTTTTCTGATGTGAATCTGACCTATCTGATCCTACTCCTGGGATCCCATCCCCTTGCCACACTAGTTTAAATACTCCCCAACAGAACTAGCAAAAGCAAGGGCACTGGTCCCAGCCTGGATCTTTCGCTAAGCCTCTGGGTTACTAATCTAGTTACATAATCCCCAACGAACAACCACTATGCTACTGTATCCTGTTAAAATTATAGAAAACTACAAAGGAATTGGAGATGAGATTGATCTCTAAATACCAGGCTAGACTTTGCAGCAACAGTCTCATCTATGTTCAGCGTCTGGTGTAGATTGGTGCTGCAGGTATTGGTGGAAGTGTATTTAATGGGACTACTTCTGCAGAAAGCTTATTTCTCAGCCAAATGTATTTGTTTTTTTATGCTGTTGTCAACATTTTCAGCTCCTGCCTTTTGTTGGGTGACCCTTGTTATTTACCCTCCCTCCCATACTAGAGATGATAATGTGGGATTACCCCACTATCTGTTTTTATGGAGTAACTCGAGGGCAATGGAAGGCAGTCAGGCTAGTCAGGCAGAATGGAAGGTGCATGGCAAACACCCCCTGGCATTCCCACTTCAGGCATAACAGGGCAACGTATTCCTTGCTTCATTTGATCCAGGAACAGTGCTCGCAGAGGCAAGTACCCTTCACATAGGAAGCCATGAGGGACAGGTCAGATGCTACAGGCCAATTCAATGACACTGCACAAGAATCACAACGATCCTAAACATCTCCACTGGAGGCATCGGAAAGATCAGTACCACACAAAAAACTATGAAAGTTGCTGGAATGTTGTTGAAAACCTAACTAGTTTCCTAACATCATTGTGGGAAGGAAGCTGCCATCCCTACCTGGTCTGGCTTACATGTGACTTCTGTCCCACACTGCAGGGTTGGTTTTGAATGCCCTCTGAAGTGACCTAGCAAATCAGATAGTTGTACAAACAATCCGTATGAAGACAGCCCATCTCCCCCTTAGGACAACAAGTGACAGACAGAAGCGGCATTGCTAGTGTCAAGCAAATCCTTCAAATAAAGTATTTGCAAAAATGGCCAGTCAACTATATGTAGGAGCAATAGGCATATCATAGTTTGTGGTGGAGCAATTACATCCAGTTACTCATTGACAGTTAACAGTACATGACAGGACACTGCAGTTTTGCCAAGTTTGCAGAGCAAGCAAGATTTCCCAAGGAGATTGCACTCTTATGGCCTTTGAAGTCTCCAGGTCACTGTCACCACCTATGTCAATATAAAGGCTTCCAGTCTTGGCATGTCGGACTTCTTTGCAACACTGCATCGTGCAGTTGAATGCTCACTCTCCTGGAAGTTGCCACATTGCTTTCTTTCTAAAAGTAGTCCAGAGTGCCAACAGTCCATCACCCAGTGGGGCAGGTGTCTGTGTGCCTCCTGGGAGACCAAGGTTACTCTTTAGAGACATGATTGAAGACTCTGTGCACTTGCCCCAGGACACCAGCTGAGGAGCAATGTAACACAGTGCATCTACCACTAAAATGTGGTGTCAGCAAGCTATCCATAATGGATCTGCACTAAATGTTTAACTGTGAAATTCAATACAGTACAAAAGCAGGTGCAGGGATCGTGATGTGCGATTAACCCAGTTCCAAGCCAGGCAGCAGACAAAGCTTGCTCATTTACCTTGTTGCAGCATACAGTCAGCACTAAGTGTGCTGTTGAGTGACTAGCATGCCTAAGCAGGGTCGCAGAATTTTGAGATGCTAACATGAGTTCAAGTTCCCAAGTTTGTTATTTAAAGCCAGCCTGTACCTCTTAAAGGGGAGGTGCGTTTTGACTGGAGCAGGTGCTGGAAGTGGGTGGGAAAGAGCACCTGACCTGCAAGAAGCATGACTATGGTGCAACAGGTGAGAAAATGGGCTCCAAGGTTCTCCAATTCAGCACTGGAGATCTTGGTACAGGAAGCAGACAGGAGAGGAGAGCTCCTCTATCCATATGGGACCAGGAGACCCTCCAGATCAACACTAAGAATGCAGTGGGAGCAGATAGCCATCACGGTCAATGCCAAGGACCTGGATACAGTGGCATTAGAAGTCTAATGACCTCTCACAAATGATTAAGATCAGTGAATGTATCCTTAAATTCTGTATCCTACCAACTGCACTGCTAGCTTCAGATGCTGCTCAATTCACCACACCCCCATCACTCACCTAACAACAATCTCCATCAATCAGGACTCATACCTAACATTCCTCACCTCATCCTCACACACTTAACACTTCTGCACACAGCCACACCTCCCAGCTTGCACATACTGCCAGCTATTCAACTGTGGCAGGCACATCACCCAAACACATTTAACCAGATTCACTGATACAATTCTCTCTCTTTCAGATCAAGGTGGTGCACAATTAGCAGTGGAAGGAGCTACTCAGCGGAGGACAGGCACAGATGTGTGTCCCCACTCCCCATGGAGAAGTGGCCATGAATGAGGGCATGACCAGCATTGCAACTGAAAGCATCGAAGATGATGGTATGCTCATCCCTAATCCTCCTCACATCCCACTTTCCCCTCATCTGATTTACAAGCTGCGGATTGTGTAAGCAGATACCTCTTTGTTACCCTTTCCCACCACCATCACAACCTAACCCTTGTGTCTTTCTCCTTTCAGATGCCCAAGAGCTGACATCCAGCCAGTCAGTGGTGGAAGAGAAAGAGGTGAAAGAGCAAGAAGACAGTGCTGGAGGTGAAACACCATCACTCACTGTCACACTCACAGCCACCAGTTCAGATACAGTCACTGCACATACTTTAGAGGCAGGATCTGCACATGCTGAGACACTGGGCATGAGTGACCTGCAGCCAGAGTGGGTTGGAAGGATAGCATGGGTGCCAGCTCACCCAAGGGCGAGGTCACACACAAGTTCTGCTGCAGAGGACTCAGAAGAGGACTTTGATGGGGCAGCACACAGGAAAATGGCTGATGGGCATACACACAGAAATGCTTGGGTCTGGGTCCTCAAGCTCCAGAGTTGCTTGACGGCGTCCTGCAAGGCTATCTGTGGCTTCAGCCAGTGAAATTCACCAGCTATGCTGCAGCCACTTGGGTCATACAGTGTAGGAGCACGAGGCCAGGCAAAGGCACCTGCAAGATAGCAATTAAGGGCAAATGTATGGAATATTGGATGGTTTATTTGATAAAGTTGGTTTGGAATGGTTGTTTTGTGGTGGTTTTTATCCCAGCATTGGTACCTAAAGAACGCTGTGATAGTCAGCAACAGGGAAGGCAAGCTGTAGGATTTTTGGTGAGAGGGGAATTGGTGTTGTGTTCACTGATACGGCAGTCGGATGTGTTTTGCCTCCTCTTTTCCTCCTGCTCTTCATCTTCACCCTTCCCTTCTCTTTCCTTCTACTCCTTCTCAGCTGCTCACCATATATCTGGTGACAAGAGCTGTTCCTTCATGATGGTAAAGTTACAGATACAGCAGACCATGATGAATTGTGTCACGCATTCTACTGAGCACTACAAACTCCAGGCAGCGGGAGCCCACATGCGCATCGGAGTCATGAGTCATGTAGTCAATGGATAGACTTTTGTCACCCAGTAACCACGCTCTGATTCCTTGTGGTGGTTTAAATGTTGACGGTACAGCGGACTGGCGCAGAATGAATACATCATGGCTGCTGTCAGGATACTGGGCATTGACACAGTATAGTTACACATAAGCTGCACGTGAGGGAATGGAAACTATTGCGGTTGCAGTACATCTCTCTGGAATAACATACGGCATCCACAAAGCAATGTGTGCCATCAGTGGCAACCTGCACTATGAGGAAGCCCGCTATCCTGGTGAAACTACGTGTACACTTTACCTGCTTCGCACTGGAACGAGAGAATGTAATGTAATCCTCTCCCGCTTTGCGTATGGACTGTCAGTAACCTGCCTTATACAACAGCAGATGGTGAACTGCGAGTTGTTGGAGATGTCACCTGCTCCAATCTGCAAGGATCCCAATGTTAAGAAGTTCAAAGCCATGGTCACCTTTACAGCCACTGGCAATGTCATCCTTGTCCAGCTCTGAGGCTGCAGATCTGCCAACAACAGACGGCACATTTCTGTTAGCACCTCCTTAGTGAAGTGGAAATAGTGCACGCACTGTTCCTTGCTGAGGCTGAAGTAGGAGAATTACTCCCTGAAGACCCTGAGTGGATATGGTCTCCTGCTGAGAGTCCTTCTCCCCCTCCTGCTGCTCCCTCTTCGAGCAACATGTCCTCCTCTGTGTCACCTCTTCTCATTCCCCCTGTCATACTGCAGGCCAAGGAGATGGAAACTACACCATCCTGACTTGAAAATGTTTCACCGTTCCTTCATTGTCTCACTACACCGTAGAATTCACCCAACTTTAAGTAACAATTCACAAACCACCAGATATTACCACTACTAACTCAGCAAATCATTCAACAATTAATCTGAAAGTGGTTTTAATTTGTTTGTGGCATGTGGTGTTGCTCACTAGGCCAGCATTTATTTTCCATCCCTAGTTGCCCTTGAGAAGGTGGGGGTGAGCTGCCTTCTTGACCTGCTGCAGTCCATGTGGTGTAGGTACACCCACAGTGCTGTTAGGGAGGGTGTTCCAGGATTTTGACCCAGTGACAGTGAAGGAATGGTGATATATTTCCAAGTCAGGATGGTGAGTGACTTGGAGGGGAACTTCCAGGTGGTGGTGTTCTCATGTGTCTGCTGCCCTTGTCCTTCTAGATGGTAGTGGTCATGGGTTTGGAAGAGCACCTTAGACAGCACGTCTAAGGATCTTTGGTGAATTCCTGCAGTGCATCTTGTAGATGGTACACACTGCTGTCATTGTGTAGTGGGAGTGAATGTTTAAGGTGGTGGATAGGGTGCCAATCAAACTTTGTCCTGGATGGTGTTGAGCTTCTTGGGTGTTGTGGGAGCTGCACTCATCCAGGCAAGTGGAGAGTATTCCATCACACTCCTGACTTGTACCTTATAGATGGTGGACAGGCTTTGGGGAATCAAAAGGTGAGTTACTCGCCACAGGATTCCCAGCCTCTGACCTGCTCTTGTAGCTGCAGTATTTATATGGCTAGTCCAACTCAGTTTCAGGTCAATGGTAACCCCCAGGATGGAATTGGCATTAAATGCCAAAGGGAGGTTCTTATACACTCCCTAGTTGGAAATATCATTGCTTCGCACTTGTGTGGTGCAAATGTTACATGCCAGGTTTTCCAGCTGTTGCTGCATTTGGACATGGGCTGCTTCAGTATCTGAGGAGTCGCGAATGGTGCTGAACATTGTGCAAACATCAGTGAACATCCCCACTCCTGATCTTATGATGGAAGGAAGGTCATTGATGAAGCAGCTGAAGATGGTTGGGCCGAGGACACTACCCTGAGGAACTCCTGCAGTGATGTCCTGGAACGGAGATGACTGACCTCCAACAACCACAACCATCTTCCTTTGTGCTGGGTATGACTCCAACCAGCGGAGAGTTTTCCCCCAGATTCCCATTGACTCCAGTTTTGCCAGGGCTCCTTGATGCCTCACTCGATCAAATGCTGCCTTGATGTCAAGGGCAGTCACTCTCACCTCACCTCTGGAATTCATCCTTTTTGTCCATGATTCAACCAAGGCTGTAATGAGGTCGGAAGCTGCGTGATCCTGGTGGAACTCAAACTGATCAGGTTATTGCTGACTAAGTGCCGCTTGATAGCACTGTTGATGACCCCTTCCATCACTTTACTGATGACCGATAGTAGACTCATGGCCGGGTTGGATTTGTCCTGATCTTTGTGTACAGGACATACCTGGGAAATTTTCCAGATTATTGGTAAGATGGTAGAGTGGGGGATATGTCAGGCCATGAGGTTACAGATTGTGTTCAAATACAATTCTGCTGCTGCTGATGGCCCACAGCACCTCATGGATACCCAATCTTGAGTTGCTGGATCTGTTCGAAGTGGGTGTACAGGTCCACAGGTCACTGAAAGTGGCAACGCAGGTGGATAAGGTAGTCAGGAAGGCATATGGCATGCTTGCCTTCATTGGCAGTGGTATTGAGTATAAAAGCTGGGAAGTCATGCTGCAGCTGTATAGAACCTTGGTTAGGCCACACTTGGAATATTGTGTGCAATTCTGGTCGCCACATTACCAGAAGGATATGGAGGCGTTGGAGAGGGTGCAGAGGAGGTTTACCAGGATGCTGCCTGGTCTGGAGGTTATTAGCTATGAGGAGAGGTTGGAGAAACTCGGATTGTTCTCACTAGAGCGACGGAGATTGAGGGGCGACTTGATAGAAGTTTACAAAATTATGAGTGGCATGGACAGAGTAGATAGTCAGAAGCTTTTTCCCAGGGTGGAAGAGTCAATTACGAGGGGACATAGATTTAAGGTGAGAGGAGAAAACTTTAGAGGAGATGTGCGGGGCAAGTTTTTTACACGGAGGGTGGTGAGTGTCTGGAATTCACTGCCACAGGAGGTGGTGCAAGCCGGTACGATAGTGGTGTTTAAGAGGCAGCTTGACAAACACATGAATAGGATGGGAATAGAGGGATACGGACCCCGGAAGTGCAAAATGTTTTAGTTGACGGGCAATATGATCGGCGCAGGCTTGGAGGGCCGAAGGGCCTGTTCCTGTGCTGTACATTTCTTGGTTCTTTGTTCTTTGTTCTTTGAAATCTATTCCATTCAGCAGGGTGGCAGTGCCACACAACATGATGGAGAGTGTCCTCAGCTTGAGGAAGGAACTTTGTCTCCACAATGTCTGTACAATGGTTACTCCTACCAACACTTTACTGGACAGATGCACCTGCAAGAGGCAGACTGGTGAGAGTGAGGTCAAGTGGGTTTTTCCCTCCTGTTGTGTCCCTCACCTCCTGCCTCAGACCCAGTCTGGCAGATATGTCCTTCAGGACTCAGCCAGTTTGGTACTACATTGAAGTCCCCCCCAACCAGAGTACATCCCAACTATCCTCAGTGGTGTTCAACATGGGGGATCACTGATTCATCAGTTGAGTTTGTTGCTTGACTAATCCATGGACAGCTCTCCCATTTATTCCACAGATGTTACTAAGGAGATGTTACAGAGCCAACTAGCTGGCTGCGCCTTTGGCATTGCCAGTGCCTAGCATGATGCTGATTGGTCGATGATCTGTCAACATTTATTCTTATTCAACTTTGTCGTAGCAATACAACTGAGTGTCTCCTGTGGTCTCCTGGGCATAGATGATAAGCCATTTCAGATGTCAATTAAGAGTCTTCCACATTGCTGTGGGTCTGGAGTCACGTGTAGGCCAGACCAGGTAAGGACAGCAGATTTCCTTCCCTAAAGAATATTAGTGAACCAAATGGGATTTACAACAAAAAATCTTGTAGTTTCATGGTCACCATTACTAAGACTAGCTTTTTACTCCAGATTTATTTCATTAACTGGATTTAAATTGCTAGGCTGCCTTCCTGGGATTTATGTATCTTGATCATTAACCCCAGCCTCTGGGTTACTGGTCCAATAACATAACCACTATACTGCTGTACACACTGACTGACATCATGACCTGCCTACTCTGCATACATCGGACACGCACTTCCAGCATTTGCGCTAACAACCTCACCAAAATGGTATCCAGCATAGTTAGCACCAGAAGTGTGTGTCCATGGCGCGGATGTTATCTTGGACCTGAAACTGCGTCCATCGTGCCTAAAAAAACAGGCATTGTACAACTTAATTTTGCAGCCTTAAAGTTTTGAGATGTTTCGTGCAGTGATTACACAGCCCTACACGTAAGGCTGAGAATGAAGGAATGCTTCCAGATGACTGTGGGAGTGCAATGGAAAAATGTGGTCTCCTGGGCATAGATGATAAGGAATGCACTCACTTTAACACAGAAAGGAGACCACATAATCATGTATTTTTGTCAAGTGCTGATGAATTTTTCCCCTTGCCTGTTCTGGTTGTGTTATCAAATGTTGTGCAGCACTGAGTTACTGTACCCTGAACACCATCTGTGGCTGTGTTGTTCTGCTTTGGGGCTCATATCTGTTTCACTGAAACACTGCAGGCCTGCTTTGTATAACTTTGGAGAGAAGCCTGTCCACAGTCTGCTTGCTGGACCAGGGACCTCTCTTGCCCTCTGCAAATGTCAGTGACATTGTTGGGTGTCATCATTTACAGTGAAGCTTCAAAAAGAATTTCTTGTGCCCTGTTCCCTTTAAGTTGTTGCAGGTTTTTAATTACTGCAGCCATAAACAAGTTTCCACCACCTAAAAGGCAGCTGTCTCCCAATCAAACAAAGCCAGTACTGCTCAGCAGAGGGGATAGATTACACTCTGTGACAGAGGGAGGTAAAAAGAATTGGGCCTTAGGCAGCTGATGTGCTGTTACTGGTGCTGGTGGCCTGCCCCGACTATGCAAATGAACCCAACCTCGCAATTTGTGACAGGGTCTAGTTCTGGGCTGGGACCCCAGAAATTTCAGGACTTTACAGTTTTGGAGAAGCTGAAAAGATATTTCAGTCCATTGGCGGCTTTTACCAGTGCTCAAAGGGGAGAGAGCTAAGAGGTCACTGGCAAAAAAGAAGAGGTGCTGACATGAACCTGCAGCCCACCTCAAACACTTCTCTTTCATTGTTGTTGAGGTGGAGATGATTCTGCGTGAGGTGCTTAAAAACATAGAATGGTTACAGCATAGGGGGCCATTTGGTCCACTTTGTGCATGCCAGCTCTCTGCAAGAGCAACTCAGCTAGTTCCACTCCCCTGCCTTTGCACTGTAGCCTTGAACATGTTTCTTTGTCAGGTGATTATCCAATTCCCTTTTGAAATCTACAATTAAATCTGTCTCCACCACCCTCTCAGGCAGTGTATTCCAGATTCTAACCACTCGTGAGAACATAGCAACATAAGAAATAGGAGCAGCTGTAGGCCATTCGGCCCATCAAGCTCTGCCATTGAAGAAGATCGTGGCTTACTCATGATAACTAAGGGGGTGAAAGGTTATGGGGGAGAAATCAGATCAGCCATGATCTTATTTAAATTGCGGAGCAGGCTCAAGGGACCAAGTGGCCTACTCCTGCTCCTAATTCATATAGGTGATCTGACATGGCTTTTTCTTCACTTTCCTGTCTGTCCCCCATAGCCCTTGGCTCCCTTGTCAATCAAAAATCTATTTAACTCAGCCTTGAATATATTCAATGACCCACCTACCACTGCTCTCTGCTATTATGACCAGTCCCCAGGCAAGGTTCCCCCCAATTTGTTAACTTCCCGAATGGGACCCAAATTTTGTTATGTTCCCTGGTGAGGAGGAATGAGCTGGCTCCCCTTCTTTATTCAACCCCCTCGGTTGGTCACTACAAGGTTAATTTAAAAGCAATCCTTTCCCTCCATGGATACCCTTTCCCAGTCCAAATGTACTTACTTTTTTAGGAGGAACCAATTTAACCAGGCTTTCTCGAGTCAAAGAAAGAGTAAAGCCTGAATTTTCTGGCCCCATAGGTGTCGGGTGTCATGGCGGGCTGTTGGGGGATGGAACAATATGGTGGGAAGGCCAAAAATGGGTTTTATGCCATCGTGAAACTAGTTTGCGATCGTCTGCTCCACCTGTCAATGGCAGGCTGCATTTCTTACTGCCGTATATTGAGAACATTATTTTAATTAATTAATAAGCCCTGCTCACCGGAATCATCCTTCCACGTCGAATGTACCGTCCACACCAGAACAGCATGCCTCATGGCTGTCTTTAAAAGGTGTGCACCTAGCCCGCTGAACTTTGAGGGGAACTCGGAGCTGAGTGCACACACACAACCATGTGGAGTGCTTGTCAGCATCCCCTGTAGGACATCGAGGAAGAGGGCGTTGCACATTCACAGGGGACACAGGCGAGTCACTTTGCCCGGCTGGCATTCACTGCAGTGCCTGGGCAAGGGCTTCAGTTCAGGTCAGACCATTGATGAGGTGGGAGGGGGAGCTCAAGGCAGCACAGACAGAGTGAAGGAAATACTCAATCACATGCCGGGGGCTAAGGGGGGGGTGGGGGGGGGGTGAGGGAAGAGGCCAAACACCTGGAAAAACTTGTCAAAAGTGAGCATTCTTCCGCAGCTGAGACCGTTCATCTGCAGCTCCATTGACAGCCTTGGAGTTGGGCCTCTGAAGCTTTTCTGCCCACTCAAGCAACGCAAAAGCATCAAGTTGCCACCAAGAGCTCCAGAACCTTTCACCCCTCAGGCACAGGCTGCATTTAATGTGCATTTTAGGGGGCAGCAGAACTATTGGCCGACTGGGTAAGTTGTACAATCCCTTTGTGAAAGGCGACCATGGTGCAGACACTGCTGGAGGCGCTCACAGTCCCTTGCAATGTCTTTATTAAGATGTGGACCAGTCTTCCCCATGGTTCAAGCTAACAGCCTTGCAGTGTGGGTTAGGAGAATGCCTGTGCCTGAGCTGAGAGCACAGCCTGCGGTCCAATAGCCGAAGCTGCTGCCAATCGGTCAAATGGAGGTGGATGGAGTTTCGGACAGCCAATGAGTGCACTACACACTGGCCATCCAAGTGCTGGCCAGCACTCTCCTGCATGTGTGAAGGGCCTTCAGACTTAACCAAGGGAGGTTCTTAGTACACCCACACATCTCTCTCTCTCTGATCCTGTAAGTGGGGAATATCACGATCATCAAGCCAGATGATTTAGCGGTAAACCTCATGGCTTACAGAGAGCAGAGAAGAAGAGAGCAGTGGAGGTGCCTGGCTCAGCAAAGGGAGGAGCATCTCACTCAGAATGAAGAGTGGCAGGGCCTGCTGCACATGCTGCTGAAGATCCACAGAGAGCCATCGCTTGTCGGTGCCTTGCTAGACCCTGGGTCTATAGATGGCACTTGTCATCCCTGCAGCTGACTGAGAAGCAGAGGACTGCGCATGTCTAGGGAAATGGTTGGTCACATATAACACCTGCTGCAGGATTTGGCACCAAGGGGACATGCAGGGCATCCGCTGCCAGTGGCTGTGAAAGTGACTGTGGTGCTCAATTTTTACACCATTGGCTCCTTCCTGGGCTCCACAGGTGACATATGCAGAATGTCGCAAGCCTCCACGCACAAGAGTAACCAGGAGATCATAGGTACCACCTTCGCCAGGGCACAGAACTTTGTGCATTTCAACTGAGATCAGGAAAGTTAGGAAACAAAAGCGCTGGGATTTGCGCAGATCTCAGGTTTTCCACAGGTGCAGGGTGCCATCGACTGCACTCACATGGCACTCAGATCTCCATGGCAACAAGTGGTTAACCACATCAGCTGGTGTGTGACCACCACCAATGCATCCTTCAGGTCTGTGCATGGTTTCCATCGAGTGTACATGACTCCTACACCTTAGCAGGTCACAGATTCCTGACATCTTCCAGGGTCCTCAGAGTCTGCAGCGTTGGCTCCTCGGGGACAAGGGCTACCCACAGGCGACCTGGCTGATGAGGCCTGTGCAACAGCCTCAAACTGCAGCAGAACGACGGTACAGCAAGGCTCATGTCGTCACCCAGACTTTGGTGGAGCAAACTGTAGATATTTTGAAAATGGGCCTCCGGTGCCTGGACAGGGTCAGTGGGACACTGCAATACAGTCCCCAGAGGGTGTCGCGCATCATCATCGCTTGGTGCACCTCCATAACCTGGCGCTGCAAAGGGGGGAGACTGGCTGAGGAGCAGATGAGGGCCCTGTGGGTGTGTGCTGGGTTTGTGAGTGTGTGAGTTGAGAGTGATGAGAAGAGTGACTTACCCTGGTGGAACGGAGGAGATCATTCATCCTCTTGTGGCACTGGGTGGCTGTCCTCTTTTGTAGGGCATTGGCACTGATCACCACTGCCACCACCTCCCATGCTGGATTGGTGACCTTGCTTGCTGGTCTTTGCCCACAGAGGGGGTAGAGGACTTCACGGCGGGCCTCCACAGTGTCCAGTGGGCACCCGAGGGATGTGTCGCTAAATTTGGGGGCAGCCATGACTCTGCAGCAGCTTTCGATGCCTTAGAGAGAGCTAGCTCTGTACAGGGGCAGCCTTTAAACATGGCACCCGGATTACTGAAGGCCTGAGGTGATGGCGGGGCCGGCAATTCAGAGGCTATCCCGCTAGCGTTCCGGTGTGTTTCCCGGGAATGCATAATTAATGAGGTGGGAAGCACCGGGATTGGGACGATACGGTGTGAAATCCCACCATTGCGGCCAGCAGGTAAAACCACCCACTACCGCACTTGGTGCAACTCTGGAACAATTATGCCCTACGTTTATTACTTCCTAAAAACCCGAGAAAAATAATAAAAACACAACACACATGCACACAGATCAGGAATGAGGAGTTAAGGGCAGAATTTTGCCCTTGTTGGGTGGGCTCGGTGGAGGTGGGCAGGGCCGTTCAGGAAGCCGACCGCTGCCCGCGATTGGGGCCAGACTGCAATTTTACACCTTCTGACCCCAACTGAAACCCACCCAGCAGGAACCACGAGCGGCTGGGGAGGAGGGTGAGCTTCGTGCGAGTGTGCACTTGATATTCTTCCTGAGGCACAGAGCTACCTCAGGGAGGGGAAGAGTTTTCAAAAAAAAAATTAAAGTTTGATGAAAGTTATAAAACATATCCCCTTATGTGACTCTGTCACACGAGGGGACATGTTATAAATGAAATTTTAAAAACGTTATTTCATTTTGATTTGCTTTTGGAAATCTCATCCCGCCCATGGATGAGGTTTCTAAAAAAAAGAGCAACGGCCGCTTGGACTTTTCACCAGTCCGCCAAGCGTGAAAAATTTAGGTTAATTGATACTTTAATGGCCTTAACAGGCCTTTTAATTGTCGGCGGGCGCGCTGCCAATTCCCACACATACCTGCCAACCGAACTATCGCACGACTGTACATTGACGTCAGGACACTGGCCTGGCATCAATGCTGCCATTTCACACTCGAGCAGGTCAGGCACCCACCCGCCCACCTGCCAAGGTGATAATTCTGCCCTAAGAATCCAAGTGGAAGGTAAAAAATATATACAAATCAGTTGTTGGCCTGTCCGTGAGACGAAGATGGCGAAAGATGGCATTTGTTAACTTGGATGAGTCCAGTAGAGCTGACTTTGGCAGGTTCACAGTTGGTTTGGAGACACAAGGCTCTGTAATATCCTGCTGAGCAGGAGGGGCCGTAAAATCCTGGCCTGGGTGTGGTCTCACCAATGCTCTGTACAGCTGTAACAAAACCTCCCTACTTTTATACTCCATCCCCCTTGTAATAAACCCCAACATTCCATTTCCCTTTCTAATCACTTGCTGTACCTGTGTGCTAACTTCATGTGATTCATGTACCAGGACACCCAGATCCCTCTGTACTGCAGCATTCTGCAGTCTCTCTCCATTTTAATAATATTCTGCTTTTCTATTCTTCCTGCCAAAGTGGACAAGCTCATATTTTCCCACATTGTGCTCCATCTGCCAAATATTTGCCCACTCACTTAACCTCCCTGTATCCCTTTACAGACTCATTGTATCCTCCTCACAATTTGCTTTCCTACCTATCTTTGTATCATCAGTAAATTTGGCTACAGTATACTCTGTTCCTTCATCAAAATCATTAATATAGATTGTAAATAGTTGAGGCCCAGCAATGATCCCTGTGATACTCCACTAGTTACAGTTTGTCAACCTGAAAATGAAATATTTATCCTAACTCCGTTTCCTGTTCATTAGCCAATCCTCTATCCATGCTAATATATCACCCCCAACACTGTGAGCTCTTAGCTTGTTAACCCACTAAGTAAAAAATGTTTTCCTTATGTCTCCGTTAGTTCTTTTGCCAGTCACCTCAAAGCTGTGCCCTCTGATCTTGATCCTTCTGGCAATGGGAGCAGTTTCTCTCTATCTACTCTATCTTATACTCCTCATGATTTTAAACTCCTTTATCAAATCTCCTCTTAACCTTCTTTTCTCTGAGGAAAATAGCCCCAGTTTCTCCATGCAACTGAAGGCCCTTATCCCTGGAGCGATTCTTGTAAATCTTTTGTGCACCCTCCCTAACGCTTCACATCCTTCCTAAAATGCAGTGTCCAGAATTGGGCACAGTAATCTTGCTGAGGCCGAACCAGAGTTTTATAAAAGTTCACTGTAATTTCCTTGCTCTTGTACTCTGCCTTTATTTATAAAGCCCAGGGTCCCATAAGACTTTTTGAACCTATTCTATCTCCTTTGTAAATGGTAAAGCAAAATATTTAATATTTCTGCTATTATTTGTGGCATCATCCCTTAATGATCCCATTCACATCATAGTCTTTTTTTTTATTGATGTGCCCGTAAAATGTTTTGCTATTTTATTTTATGTTCCTTTTTAATTTAATTTAATAGTTCTTCTTTGTCTTCTTACTTTTTTTACTTCTCTCCTAATCTCTTCATATTCTCTCTTAAACTGCACCCCTCTACTGTCTATGCACTCCTCTGCCTCTTTCCTTATCCTCAGTTGTTCCCTCATGTCTTTATTCGTCCATAGAATCCCACTAGTGTTTAGCTTGTTCTTTCCTTTCAGTGGAATATATTTTCCCTGCACTCTGTTGAACACTGTTTGAAATGTTGTTCTACCTCATTGTTCACCAATATAGTTTGCCATTTTATTTTCTCAAGTTCTATTCTCTGTCCCTCAAAATTTTTTTTGAAAAATGTACTTTATTCATAAAATATCTGAAAGAACATTACAAAACATTTCTAAATGGCTATCACATAAAGTGCAATCAGATTCAATCTTTACACATGGATCACAAGGTGCTTCAATGCAATCAATGAATATTACAATCATTTCAATATGCTCATTACAGACAGTCAGACAATGGGATTGGAGTTATCAACACTCTGCGGTGCTTCAAAAAATTATTCAATGCAAACATTTATTGTGAGCCGTACAGCCCGAGGGGTCTATACAATTCCCAGTTCCTCGGTTCCCTATGGCAGAAAGGTCTTAGACAGCGACCCTTCCCCATTGGGCCTTTGCAGCAGCTGCCCCAAGCTTAAGTGTGTCCCTCAGTACGTAGTCCTGGACCTTGGAATGTGCCAGTCTGCAACACTCGGTCAGGGACAACTCTTTGCGCTGGAAGACCAACAAGTTTTGGGCAGACCAAAGAGCGTCTTTCACCGAGTTGATGATCCTCCAGCTGCAGTTGATGTTTGTCTCGGTGTGTGTCCCTGGGAACAGCCCATAGAGCACAGAGTCCTGTGTGACAGAACTGCTCGGGATGAACCTCGACAGAAACCACTGCATCTCTCTCCAGACCTTCTTCGCAAAGGCACATCCCACAAGGAGGTGAACAACAGTCTCTTCCCCACCACAGCCACCTCAAGGGCAACGTGCAGAGGGGGTGAGACTCCTGGTGTGTAGGAAGGATCTGACGGGGAGGGCCTTTCTCACCACCAGCCAAGCTATGTCTTGGTGCTTGTTGGAAAGTTCTGGTGATGAGACGTTCTGCCAAATGACTTTGTCAGTCTGCTCGGGGAACCATCCCACAGGATCCACCCTCTCCTTTTCCCTCAGGGCCTTTAAGACGTTACGTGCCGACCACTGCCTGATGGACTTGTGGTCAAAGGTGTTTCTCTGCATAAATTTTCCCACGAGGGACAGGCGGTACGGCACAGTCCAACTACTTGGAGCGTTCCACGGCAGCATGGCCAGACCCATCCTTCACAACACTGGGGACAGGTAGAACCTCAGCACGTAGTGACACTTGGTGTTTGTGTACCGAGGGTCTACGCACAGCTTGACGCAGCCACACACAAAGTTGGCCATCAGTATGAGGGCGATGTTGGGCACGTTTTTTCCCCCTTTATCTAGAGGCTGGTACATCGCGTCCCTGCGAACACGATCCATCTTCGACCTCCAGATAAAGCGGAAGATGGCTCGGGTGATCGCCACCACACAGGAGTGTGGAATGGGCCAGACCTGCGCCACGTACAGCAACAGCAAGAGTGCCTCACACCTGATGACCAGGTTCTTACCCGCAATGGAGAGGGAGCGTCGCTCCCACACGCCCAGTTTCCTTTTCACCATAGACACTCGCTCCTTCCAGTTTCTAACGCGTGTCCCGGTCCCTCTGAACCATATCCCCAGCACATTCAGGCTGTCAGCCCTGACAGTGAAGCGGACAAAGGATCGGTCAGCCCAGTTCCCAAAGAACATGGCCTCGCTCTTCCCATGATTTACCTTGGCACCTGGGGCCAGTTCGAACTGGTCGCAGATGTGGATCAGTCTGCGCACCGACAGCAGATCCGAGCAGAAGACGGCGACATCATCCATGTACAGGGAGGCTTTATCTGAGTGCCTCCACTGCCTGGGATCATCACTCCTCTTATGCCCGATCCTTCCTGATGGACTCAGCAAAGGGTTCTATGCAACACACAAACAGGACAGGGGAGAGAGGACAGCCCTGCCTGACTCCAGATTTAATAGGAAAGCTATCTGATTCCCACCCATTGATTGAGACTGGGCTACTGATGTTAGTGTAGAGCAGTTGGATCCAATTGCGAATTCCATCTCCAAACCCCATTTTGGGGAGCACATCCACCATGTAGGTGTGCGATATTCTGTCAAAGGCCTTCTCCTGATCCAGGCTGATGAGGCAGGTATCCACACCCCTGTCCTGTACATAGGCAGTCATATCCCTGAGCAGCGTGAGGCTGTCAGAGATCTTCCTGCCCGGCACAGTGCAGGTCTGGTCAGGGTGGATCACCAACTCCAGAGCAGACTTGACCCGATTGGCGATGACCTTGGACAGAATCTTAATGTCCACATTCAACAGCGAAATGGGTCGCCAATTTCTAATTTCCTCCCTTTCCCCCTTGTGCTTGTAGATGAGGGTGATGATGCCTTTCCTCATGGATTCTGACATACTGCCGGCCAGGAGCATACTCTCGTACACTTCTAGCAGGTCCGGGCCGATCCAGTCCCACAGAGCCGAATACAACTCCGCCAGCAAGCCATTGCTTCCGGGAGTTTTACTCTTCTCGAAGGACTCAAGGGCCTTAGTCAGTTTGTCAGGAGTTAGTGGTTTGTCCAGACTCTCCCGTGTACTGTCGTCTAAGACCTCCGTGATAGAGGACAGGAACGACTGGGAGGCCGTGCTGTCTGTGAGCTTCACGTCATACAATCCAGCAGAAAAGGATTTGCTGATCCTCAAAATGTCAGACTGCAATGACTTTACTGAGCTGTCTTCTTCCTTCAGGCTGCTGATCACAGAGCTCTCTCTGTGTACCTTTTGGAAGAAGAAATGTGAGCACATCTCATCCTGCTCCACGGAGCGGACTCTGGAACGGAAGATGATCTTGGAGGCCTCCAAGGCAAAGAGCGAGGCTTGCTGGCTCTTCACCTCTTGGAGTTCCTCCTTGACATTGACCCCCATCGGCTGCAGCCAGAGCAGTTTCTGCATGTTTTTCTGGAGTCGGGACATTTCCCTCTGTTCCTTTCCAGCTTTCTGGGTGCCTTTGAGGATGAAAAGCCTCAGCCCCTAAAAATTAGCTTTTCTCCAATCTATTACCTTGTATTCATCTTATTTAATGTCCTTCTCTGTCACGATCTTAAAGTGAATTATATTATAGTCACTATTGCCTCGATGTTCCCCTACTTTCACTTCTTATATGCTCTGGTTCATTCCCCATTACCTGATCTAACAGTGAATCTTTCCTTGTTGGGCTTTTAACATACTGGGTTTGAAAGGAATCCTGCACACATGTTGGGAAGCCCTTTTGCATGTATTAGCAAGTCATGCATGCTCATTAAAAGGCCACCTCACCAGAATTAAGTTCCTTCTCCAAATTAAGTTCCCTGCTAGTGAGAAATTAAAGCATTCTTTTTTACAGCTACACAAAAGTGATGTGCACCTAGTGAGGTAGACTTCTTCCATGATTAACGGTGAGCTGCCGTTGCATTGTCCTCTTTGGGGAGCATCTGTAAATGTCAGCCTATGCTTGCGATCGGGTAGTGACAGTGCAAGTTGTGTGAAGGATAACCAAAGAAGGGTTAATGGAGAAGGATGGAGCAGTGGCCGGTCACAGGTGGGACAGAGCTGTCCGGGTACTCTATAAATATGGTGCCCGGACCTTCAACTCCATGAGGTAATGGTGGGCACAGCGACTGTCCCGTCACTAGAATAGGTGAGCTCTTCACAGATGCATATTTAATGAGTTGAACAGCACAGGATCACACACCTCCCCCCCGCCATAGGAATCACTCACTTCCTCACCCACCACCAAACTTAGACTCCAGAATGGAAGATTCCAGCCTATATGTCTATTTATTCCCTTGCCATCAATGTCTTCCCTTACTTTATTCTTTCCTATGTTCTCCTGCCTGTATTGTTTACATTTAAGCTGCTTATGTTTCTTGTAGATCCCTCCCTGCCCCCCCCTTTCCTACTTTAAAGCCTTTGCCACCTCCCTGTTTACCCTTTCTGCTAGGACACGGGTCCCATCCCTGTTCAGATGGAACCCATCCCATTGGTTAGCTCCTTCCTGTGCCAGTGTCCCATGGAAAGGAATCCCTCTTTCCCACACCAGCCTTTTAGCCACATGTTAATTCTGCTGATCTTTCTGCTCCTATGCCAATTTGTATGTAACTCAGGCAGTAATTCAGGGATTATTACCCTTGAGGTCTGGCTTTTTAATTTAGAGCCAAACTCCTGATACTCTTGCAGCGGGACCTTCTCCCTGTTCCTATCTATGTCGTTTGTTCCAACGTGAACCATGACAACTGAATTTACCCCCTCCTTTTTCATGTTCCTCTACAGCCACCTTGAGATATCCTTCACCCTGGCACCATGTAGGCAACACAACCTTCGGGATTCTCATTCTTGGCTGCAGAGGACACTATCTATCCTGATTATAGAGTCTCCTATTACTATCACATTTCTACTCTCTCTCTCCCCTCGCCTCCACCCCACTTACTGCACCGCACCCACCTACAGCTTTCTGAGCCACAATGCCTTGGTCTGCATTGTGATTATTCTCCCTATGGTCTTTCTCCTTGTCCCCACAGGTAGTGAATACATCCTACCTAGTGGACTGGACTAGTGTCTGTGGGACCTCCTTAATCTCTCCTAGATTCCCGCTACCGGCTCCCTATCAGCCACACCCTCCCTTTCCTGAACCTGTATTTTCCCCTGGGCTGTGACTGTATTCTGGATACATCTGCCCAGAAACTCCTCCCCCCTCCCTTATGTGTTAGTGTAGTATACGGGTCTGGCACATATAGGGTTAATGTGGGACAGAGTACAGTACCACCCACACAGTGATGCAAAAGAGCACATGACCCACACCCAGGGTCAGTCTAGTGCTGGACTGAGCTGTTTGTACCAGCAAGCATGGAGACAGTTCCTAACTTGTACCCTTTACTGTGTATATGTAAATAGTTCCAAAAGTCAATAAAGACTCACAGTTAACCTACATATGACTACAAAGACTTCTTCAGATCTATTGAATGTATCCAACAGCCTACAACAGTCAGAGTCTCTCCAACTCACACTCCAGCTCAATGACTCTGAGCGGAGAGATTTGAGATGGACATATCTCCTGCAGAAGGGTCTTGCCATTCACAAACATCCTGCAGTCTAGACACACAACCTGCTCTGCCTTGTCTTAGACTAGTCTTATCTTATTTAATTAATTAATTAACGTATTTGTTCAACAATTATTGGGAGTTATCAAGTAGTTTAACTAGTTAAACCATTCCTTGTGTAAAAGATCAGAATACTGAAGCAGTCCCTGTTGAAATGCAGCAAGACCTGGACAATATCTAGGCTTGGGCTGACAAGTGGCAAGTAACATTCACACCACACAAGTGTCAGGCAATGACCATCTCCAACAAGAGAGAATCTAACTATTGCCGCTTGACATTCAATGGCATTACCATCACTGAATCCCCCACTATCACCATCCTGGGGGTTACCATTGACCAGAAACTGAACTGGACTAGCTGTATAAATACAGTGGCTACAAGAGCAAGTCAGAGGCTGGGAATCCTGCAGCAAGTAACTCACCTCCTGACTCCCCAAAGCCTGTCCACTGTCTATAAGGCACAAGTCAGGAGTGTGATGGAATACTCCCTACTTGCCTGGATGAGTGCAGCTCCCACAACACTCAAGAAGCTCAACACCATCCAGGACAATGCAACCTGCTTGATTGGAACCACATCCACCACCTTAAACATTCACTCCCTCCACCACCAATGCACAGTGGCAGCATCATATACAAGATGAACTGCAACAACCCACCAGGGCTCCTTCCACAGCACCTTCCAAACCCACAACCACTACCATCTAGAGAGACAAGGGCAGCAGACACATGGGAACACCACCACCTGGAAGTTCCCCTCCAAGTCACTCACCATCCTGACTTGGAAATATATCACTGTCCTTCACTGTCACTGGGTCAAGATCCTGGAACTCCCTCCCTAACAGCACTGTGGGTGTACCTACACCACATGGACTGCAGCGGTTCAAGAATGCAGCTCACCCCCACCTTCTCAAGGGCAATTAGGGATGGGCAATAAATGCTGGCCCAGCCAGCAAAGCCCACATCATGTGAACGAACAATAAAAAGATCCCTTCCCTTATTGCGCAGGATTCCCTCACTCACCAAATCCCCTGAGTTGAGTAAGCACTCTGTCGCAGCAGTACTGCTTCAAGCTGGACTTCACGTGACTTGTTTTATGTATAAGCTAAACCTCCTGTCGCAAGGAGTGTGGCTGCTCCAAGGCACCATCTCCATAGATCATCATTGCAGCATGTCTGGATGGAGTTGGAACTGGGCATGATGTCTGGTCCTGTCACTGGACGTGCCAGCCCTTATAGTGCTTTTTTATCAGTTGTTGTCCTAGCCACATCTCTGGGGCAGGCTAGCTGCTGGCATATTGTGACCACCGTTCCACACAGGTAGCTGCGATTTTGCCTGCAGATACAATTGATGGCACTTTGGGCATTGTGTCCAGTCAAGTCTTGACCACCATTTCATGCAGTATCTCTGAGTGGAGTGCTTCTGAAGAACTAAGGGTTGGTCATGCTTTCACTGATACCAAGACTGTTGTCACAGCCAACCTTGGGAGTTGGAGCCTCTTGCATGTCGTACTCATCTGCTGAAATGAGGTATGTGTACCTCTGTCTGTAGATGTGGGTGTGAGAGTACCTGCAGCATGTGCAGCATGACCCATCTGGTTGCTCTCTGGTGGTTTTCCTCTTCCTCCTCCAAAAAGCTCAGACATACTAACTTTTCCATTGGGACTAACTGAATGAGGAAATTAAAAAATAAAAGCAATTACTACAAAAGGCTTGTGAAAACTTAATTAACAAAAAAGAAAGTCTGCGCAAAAAATGCCCTAGAGCTGCTTATTTAGTTTTACCTTGTCCTCTAAGTGACCTTTCACTTTTATTTGATCCTCTGGCAACCCTGGACAGCTATATTGTGTGGGTGTGATTTGGAAGTGGTGCTGTACTGGCAAAAAGACAGAATAGAGAGAATGTGCAAGGTTATGACAATAAGGCGGGGGACTGGGACTAGGTAGAATGCTCTTTCAGAGAGCCAGTGTAGACTCAATGGGCCGAATGGCCTCCTTCTGCGCTGTAAAGATTCTGTGATTCTGTGAATATCAATCCCACTTCATTTGCACATTATGATAAAGCTGCCATCCTTGGCCTATAGGAAATGTACATCATTTGTACATGCAGTGGAACCCATAATGCTTTTCCTGCTGCATTATAACCCATGAACCAATGAACACAGAATGTTTGCCAAGAACTGTTGCCAATTTCAAAAGTCATCATGTTCGGTTTGAAGCTGTAAGTACTTTTTGTGGAGCAGTGGGTTCATATTCAGATTGTCCCCTGTATTGAGTTACTAATTTGAACAGTGCTGATCTGGGGAGGCACAGAACGGAAGCCAGGTCTTGCTCATAAAGAAATAGAATGATTCTTGGGCAAAAGTTTTGTGCACTTCTTGGTGGTTGGTTTCAGAATGGCATTGGTGGGTTTCCTTTCGTTCACAGGATGTGGGTGTCACTGGTAAAGCCAGAGTTAATTGCCGTTGAGAAGGTGGATGGTGAGCCACCTTCTTGAATACACCTGAGTGGCTTGCAAAGCCATTTCAGAGGGCAGTTAAGAGTCAACCACATTACTGTGAATCAGGAGTCACAAATAGGCAACAAATTTCTTTTGCTGAAGTATGTTAGTAAGTGTTTTTTTTGTAATAATCCGATAGTTTCATTCTGTTTTTTTAATTCAATTAGCTGAATTTAAAATTTTCAGCTTCCTCAAGGGATTTGAACTCATGATTTCAGGTTTCTAGATTACTAGTTCAGTAACATAATCACTGTGCCACCATTGCCCTAAAGCAAGGATGGGGAACCTTTTTCTTATCACAGGCCATTTACACATAGACAAAATCAGTCGTGGGCCACATACACATAAAAATCGCCAGTGCGGGTGGAGCTTTAGTGCATCAAACTGCATTGTCAACGTGTAATCTGCTGGTTTGAGCTCTTCCCACAAAACAGCAACTATAGTCAAAGATAAGGTTTCTCAGCTTTCCTGGCCTCATTTTTTTGTTTAAATTAGATGGCAAATTTCCCATCCCAAAAGTCTAACACTGTTCTAAAGTTCACCCAGGACTTTATTGTTTTCAGACACCATCATGGTCAGTTCCAGCGACAAATGAGCCATATTGTCATGATGGGTTTGTGCAGATCTCACAAAAAATAGAGACTGAGACAACAAAAGGTTCCCCACCCCTGCCTTAAAGAGTTTCTCCATGCCCAGCACTCCACTGGAGATTCAGCCCAAATATTGTTTTCAAGTCTGTGGAGTGGAACTGGAACCCATAGCTTTCTGACTTAGAACCTAATAAACCACAACTGGTAAGGGAGAAATGGGAAAAAAATATTTGACAAGGAAAAATATCTTTGGGCTGAGGAAAATCTCAAATTACAAACTGTAGATCAAAATTACTCAACTCGACTTTTATTTGCTATAGTCCACTCTTTAAAAAAACCCATCAAAGCAGCCCAGCAGCTATAATACATTAGACTGGAAAACAAATCAAAATTCCATAGTCAAGGTGGTACTAACTTGTTTGGAGGAGGGGAAGAGCTTGTAAAAGTACCAATTTTGCTAGATTCTCTCGGGGACAACGATAAAACTTGTGAATCACTTACACGTGTCTTCTGCTATGCTAAAGTAATAAGGTAGCTAAAGACCACCGGTTAATTATGCCAAACTGGGTATTCAGCAGCCTCCTGAGCACCACATGATCAGAACAGAAAAAGAGCATTAACTATTGACGTTTCTTTGGAGATGTAAAATTAGTTGTCTGTAGGCCGACAATTATAGCACAGTTTTGTGTCCTGTTAGGTTTGAGAAATTGGACATCACTCCTAAAAGTGCACAGAAGATCAAGCCAGTTCTAGAAAGATGGCTGACAGAAGCAGAAATACGACACCGTGCGGGCATACAGAACCTCACTGAGTTCGTTGGTAGTGAACCTTCAAAGAAACGCAAACGGCGCACATCTTTCACACCACAGGCCCTGGAAATCCTTAACGCTCACTTTGAGAAAAACACACACCCCACAGGTCAGGAAATGACAGAGATAGCCGAGCAGCTGAACTACGACCGAGAGGTGGTTAGGGTGTGGTTCTGCAACAAGAGGCAAACTTTAAAAAACACCATCAAGCGACTGCAGCAGAATGACTCAACGGGAACAGGTTCAATCGAACGATTATCGGACTCCACAGTAAACATTGCTGGAACAGGCTGACGTACAGAAGATTCTTTCAGTGAGTCGTTCCAATGTTTCTATAAATAATACTATGAGGATCATTTAGAGGGTAAGGGCCAAGCAGAGAAAGTAGACCCAGATCACTGCATCCATCTGTCTACTAAGGCACATTGTGGTATATAGCCACTTGGATGGAGCCATTATAGCTAATTACAATAATATATATGAGTAGTACATAAACTGCTGCATAATTATTTTTGTAGCACTCACAGTCTATCATAATCAGTTATAAGGCCCTTCCTCTTGTGTCATGTTACTTGGACCTTGTGACCAAATGAGCATCTCTGATGCCTATCAACAAGAAAATGCAACTGTTCAGATCTTACCTTGAGGGATATATACTCTATAAAATAATACATTGAAGGATGTTAAACATTGTAATCCAGCTTTCCCCAAGGGCTCAGCAAACCTATCCTGTGAGTAGTCGATTCATATAGACCAGTTTTGATCTTTAATCTGTGCCAGGTTACCTGACCTCCAGCAGGACAGCTGTAGGATGCACTACAATGGGCCTAAGAATCCTGGAGTTGAGCTTGGGGTGGGGAGACGAAAAATGGCCAGTGTGCCTGTTCCAGATCACTGTATGACAATCCATGCTAGAAGAGTGCATATGTATAAGTCAGGTGAGTAACTAGGCTCAGCTGTGTTTCTGTAGCCTATTGAGAATTGGGCCTCTATTTTAATCCCCTCCCTAACTGGACGGGCAAGTCAGGGTCACGGGAGAGGATAAAACCCCACAAACACCAATCCTGCCCTCAGCCACCACAATGTTAATGGTGGTGCATGTCCCACTATGGGGAGGTGGGAGGCACGTGCATATCTGTAAATTGGGGTCCCGCTGTGATTTTAACTGGTGCTCCATAGGTTTCACTCAGGTTGACAAGATTGCTAGGGTGACCCTGGCGGGATTGAGTGCTAGCTGATAAGCTTACTGAAACAAAATCGGAATAAAGCTACAACACTCACAACTCTTTCAATGCTGTGATTCAGTGATCACTGTTTGCTTTGGATTGTATTTTGAACAGTGTTCGCCAACACATCAGAGAAGCTGACTGTGGGTGTTGCTATAGCTGCACTCTATTAGAGTGAAGAGGAAGAGCAGCAGCAAAGGCTTGACAAGGGAGCTGCAGGAGTGCCAGCAATGAAATGAATGTGTGCTGCAGACCTTTCCGCCTCAGTGAGTCTTCAGACTGAGGCTCAGCTTCCTTGACCATTCTGAGGAACAGTACTTCATGATACTCACATTGTCTCACTTGTGTTGTGAGAATTATCTGATCTTGGCCCATCTATCTCACCAAGATGCCAACATGATGTGCCAGTCCCTATGCTGGTACCTGTTATATATGTATCATGTGACGGTATATCTTCAGGATAGATGATTTCCTCCAAGTATTCTTCATTCCCTGAGGCTGGGCTCCGTGATGTTAATGTGAGGTCCCTAGAAGGAGGGAGAAAGGGTAAACATTTAGTTCATAAGAAAGCGTAAATGTCCATATGAAGCACCTTACTGGTTGATATGTTTAAATGGATGAAGGCCCAGTTGGTTGTGTAAATTGAAATCAGTCACCCTGTTCTGTGGATGTGTCAACCTTCCCATCACCAATGCTGAGGATGTTACTGGTTCCACTTCTGTCAAGGTCATTCTCATCTGCCAGATTCACTTCAATGACATCTGGGTTCTCTATGTTGGTCTTGGCTCTCTCACTTGAATCTTTCACTCTATTCTCTTACAAGAGGGCTATTAATGGCTACAAGGATGTTTGCTTCCTCTGAATGTAGTGCATAAAGTGAAAGGGAGAATCCAAAGATGTCATAGGAGTGGGGATGTCAGGTGGTTACAGATAGTGGCTCCTCATTTTCCTGCATTACAACAGTGACTACACTTCAACAGTTGTAAAACTCTCTGGGATGTCCCAAGGAAGTGAAAGGCACTATATAAATGGGAGTCCTTTCTTATAGTGCTGAGGAAATTGGTACAGAGCCAAGGATAGGAGTGAATGGTATAGACCAGAAAGTAGAGTGAAAGCAAGCATATTGCAGGAGATGGGTAAAGAACATGTGCTGACCTTTCCTGACCCAGTCAGGTCATTGAACGATTTCCTACAATGGATCCAGAACCTTGAGGTGGACTAAGCATGTAAAGTAATGGCCAAAACATTGTGTCATGTGACTAGGTATCTCACTTGCAAATGCATCATGACAACTAGCTCAGAAGCTTTATTTAAATTAAGCCTGGCTGATTTGCTTCCATGTCGTGCAGTGCTCCAGCCTCGCCACCTCTGCCATTCTCACACATCATGTTCCCAGTTCCAGCTAAAAATGAGGGCCTCAGTGTCAAGACTCACATGAAGAATGGCCACTTGGGGGAGGTATGGAAAAGTCACATGAAACTGTCCCCCAACAAGGAGTTAACATTTTCAGGAGAGGATGGGAAAAAATTGCTGAGCCACTTTTATTCCTTGATTGGATTTCACTTTGTAATCCTCTCATGTGTATCATATTTTGCTGCATTGAGCAGCACCCTTAAGCAAGCATGAGTGGGGAGGATTACATTTTACAGAAGATTAAATTTTAGTACCATTTTAATTGATATCATTGATCAATTGGTGAAAAATATTGCCTGCAATATTTTAAGATTAGGTGTATTCTTTAAAATTAACAACTCTTTAAGAAGTTATAAATATTTTTTCAAAATCATGACCCTAATCTCTGGTACATTAGAAAATTGGTCTCTCAGCCCTGACTAAGATCAAGTCATCTGTTTCAAACAGAGTACTAACCTCTGATGGTATTTAAGTTACAAAGACAGCCTTGCTACATCTAATAGCTCTGAAACAGCAAGTCTGCATGTATACCTACAACATTTTTCTGTTGTTTAAAAGTCTTTTCAATGTATTCTTCATCTCCCTGAGGCATGGAGCTGCCTCAGGGAGATTATTCAGTGCTCTTCCGCGCTAGACCTGCTCGCACTCTCCCCCTGCCACCCACACAGGCAGTGCTCAGCGCTGCCGCTCGTGTGTCACACTGGCCAGGCCTTGATTGGTTCGCCAGTGTGAAATCGCGGTGCACTGTCGATGGCGGGCGGCGGTCAGCTTCCCCACCGCCCCTGCCAATCCTGCACGCCATGGGCAAAATTCTACCCCATATTAATTTTGTCTGAACTACATACTGGTCAGGATTTTGCGCTTCTGTGCTCGCTAGCACACACTTTTCTGTCCACTAAAGTGAAGAATGACCAGAAAAGTCATAAAAACAAAAAACTGCGGATGCTGGAAATCCAAAACAAAAACAGAATTACCTGGAAAAACTCAGCAGGTCTGGCAGCATCGGCGGAGAAGAAAAGAGTTGACGTTTCGAGTCCTCATGACCCTTCCACAGAACTTGAGTTCGAGTCCAAGACTCGAACTCAAGTTCTGTCGAAGGGTCATGAGGACTCGAAACGTCAACTCTTTTCTTCTCCGCCGATGCTGCCAGACCTGCTGAGTTTTTCCAGGTAATTCTGTTTTTGTTTCAGAAAAGTCATAGGCTGGCAAACTCATGAGAGAAAACCTTTGCCCCCAATTCTAGCAGTCTGTCAGCAATGCAGTCCGCTTTCAGGCCTCTGCCTGTGCTGCCATAGAATTATTGCACCCCTGAATGTGCATAAGCTTGACCAATAATGGCTCTGCTTTACATCCCCCTCCACTGTGGGGAGGCATCTGGTCAGTGTTAAGGCTGTGATCGCCAGTACTTAAGTAGCAATGTAAGAACCTGCATCCCATTAGCTCCTCCATTAAATGCCTCTTATGGCATGGTTTTGGTGATCAGTTGCATAAGAATTCTGCTCATTTCTGAGTGAGAAGCATTTTGGACTAAAGATACAAATGGGGTTGTATTTTTGGTTGTTTGAAATGTCATCATGGCCTGACAAATTATTCCCCCTTTATGGATGGAAAAGTCAAGTTTCCAACATCTGTTTGCAACATTAGAAACCGCTTGGCAAAACACCAATAAGGCGCATGAAATGGAGGAGGCTGGAGGCTGTAATGGAATTGAAGCAGATGACACTGTAATTCCCACACATTTGAGGGGGCTACAAACAGATCACTCAAGTTCAGCTCAGAGTTGACCCTAACAGAACAATCTTTTTGCTAAACCCACCAATTTGGAATAAGTTTGTCACCCAACAGCTGCTGTCATCCTTCCAATTAAGGAGATGGTCAAATGGGAGATTTGGGAAAATGTGATTGCCATGTATTTAAATTGTGAAATCAAAGCAAAATAAGTAATTCTGCTCTGTTTGATAGCAGGACACAAGTACTGGCTCATCACAACAGCTTTACATTAATAGGAATCATAATGCAAACTTTTGTATTACAGATTCAATAAATCATCAGCAGGATCACTGGGGATTGATTGATTAAGTCACATTCAGTTTTTATTACATGGGATTTCTGCCGACATTTGGAGACCATATTCTGAATTGTGCTGCTACTCTGAAAATGGATGTCTGCTGTAAAGTTGCATATATGATGTTGCACAGATATTTTGTTGTTCCGAGTCACCATGCACCTATGGGGCATGTTTAGCTTCATACATCCCATATATATTGCCTAGGAACTGCGCATGCCATGGTGGCTAGGAATCGGTGAAAGAGTATACACCGCCCACTAGATACCACAAGGGTGCTGGGATCATAGTTGAATTTTTTAATCTGTCTCTGGTAACCCCAGCTCTTGTGAGGTTTATTTGGCATTGCGATGCCCATAAAGCACTGGCAAGCACCATAACAACCACGTTTACTAGGAGCAGTTGCAAAAGTTATTTTTAAAAAGTATTAATTTTTGGCTAAACATTAAGAACAACAGAGCAGGAAATAGAAACCTCTAGTAGAAGCTGCTTATCCATGAGAAGCTAGTTGTCTAAGAGCAACAAGCTGTCAGCAAGCAAGCTGCCAGCAAGAAGCAGCAAGCAAACAGCAAGCCAAGCAAGCAGCAAAAGCAAGCAGTGGCAGCAGTATCCAGCCATAACAACAGAGCAAGGGACTGACAACTTGGTACGAGAAGCACAGAGGTCCAGCAGGGACAGTAGTAGGAGCACAAGACTTCCGAATTAATTTGGAGTAAAATGCCAGCTGTATTGCCAGCTCCCAGCCTGGTTGTGTTGCCTCTTTGCTTATGCTCCCATGATGCGTGCTTACTGTAAATGATGACTTTATTGTTCCCACTGCTCAGCCTATTGGCATCGATTACAGGAGCAAAGGAGCACGTGTGTCAAATTTGTGCATTAGCAGAGAAATTTACCGCAAATGGTGATTGTGATGTGGTGGCATTAGCAGGGATCTTGTGCACAGTGGCAGTAGCACTCTGAAAAGAGACTAGAGCTACAATGGCTTAAGGATAGAGCATAGAGCCAGGTTCAGTATTTCTCTATTAATGAAGAAGCCTTCAGCACTCAATACTGTTATGGTCCCGGCGCCAAATTCAAAACACCTATCACATTCTGTGATTTCACCATTTTTTGTGCAAGAATGGAAAACCAGTGGCCTTAATCACTAGTATTAAGCAAGCCTTATTCTCCTTTTGTTACCCCAGCAACTATTCCCTCTACCTAAACTTACTATTTTCAATGCCAGTCAGAAATATATGCAATAATGGTGATACAAGCGAAAGAGATCTTTAAAACAAAGTGGGTGCTTTGCAGACATGGAATATGTGTGAAAGTGTGTAGGTCATTATCTTCTCACATATAACCCTTTCCACTGAGAACCCCACACCAGCTCCTCCAGCCACTTGGTGTCACTGCAGGCTTTACCTGTTCAGTGGTTGCTAATTTGTGAAGGTGCCTCTGCCTTTAACTCTGCTGGAGCCTGCTACGGTACTGCGGTACTGATGTTGCTTGTTGATGCAGTGCTCTGGATAACACTTGGTCCACTTTCTGCAGCTCCTCTCTGAAGGTACAGGCTCTTGTTGTAATACAGTTCCATAGACTCTGATACACTCGGCCCTTGCCCGAGCGTGAACCTAAACAGGAAGTGTTGCCAGCTTATTTCACCATGAGGCCATCAGAGATAAACTCAATCCCATTTCACTCAATGTCCACATATGCATACTTTACCGCAGAAGTCACTGATCGTAGACAAGAACAATAATTTTATTTATTTTTCTAGCACAGAAATTCTGACTAATTATTGTGTGTGGGCAACTGAAAGATTGCCACAGGCCAGGTATCAAACCTAGAGCTATCCAGTTAGTATAATTGCAAAGCATGTACCCACTACACATTGTGGAGACCTGCTGTTATCTTTAGTTAAAATAATATATTAATAACAACAGAAATTAGACAAAAAAATCTTCTTGAGGAAGATGAATGCCCAAGAGTGATTTCAACATCATATCTTGAACTTTAAGGCGAAGCTACTGCCTTGAAATGGCTTCTTCCTATCCATTTTTCTAACCTATACTGTGAACTTTGTGACATGTTTCTATCCTGCTTACTTTACTATATTAAAATTTAAGATGTTTTAATATCTTAATAAATGCAGTAGTTAAAACTAAATTTAGACTAAACCAAGCCTCTGTTACTGTGGTGACAAGAAGCAGGCAAGAGATTTTGAAACAAAAAAATCACTGAAGTATATTAAACTTATTGCTATGGAGGAACTACAGAATCCTTACTTGGATGCAAGTTCATCTGTATAGAAAATATTTTGCTGCATAGTTTTAAAATATATTTAAAAATATATTTGGTGGGTTATAGACTTTTTCAGGGTTTATTAATAAAAATAGCTCCAAAGTAAATAAACTTGAAATTAGAAAACTAAACTAGAAAACTTAAGACTTGAAAAAAGAAAGACTTGCATTTATATAGCACTTCTCCAACCACCCGACATGCCAAAGAGCTTTACAGCTGATGATGTAGTGGAGGTTTTGATCTCTGATCAGCTCATTTATTCATAGTGCAGCTTCTAATTACTCTGTCTTGAGAAGAAACGTTAGCAGCCTGTTGACGGCTGGGGAGGGTGGGGGGGTTGCACGGTGGTGGTGCAGCATATGGATTATAATCAACTCATCATGAAAGAGGTTTAAGGTGCTGCAATCTGCTTTTTACAAAGGGGATGTGAGCAGGAGTTAGTATATCATCAGTGGGAATACATAGGTCAGAAAGTATGTTGTGGAGAGACACAGCCTGTAATAAGAATATTGTAGAAGGAATGTGTTCAGTAGGTCATAAGGTTAGCATCACTTTTTATCAGTATATAAGGTGAAATGCAGTGATCAGCTGATCCATCATGAATTGGAATCGCTCTCTTATAAAGGGGAGGACATGAACAGTCATTGGCATCCCCATCTCTCAGAGAGCTAGTGCAGGCAAGATGGGATGAATGACCTCCTCCTGAGCTGTAAAATCCTATGAGGCAGACCTTGACGTTGTGATAGTGTCAAACAGGTGATAGCGAATCAGCAACTCTCCTGGTTTACAGCGCTCCCCATTTTTATTCCAATTGAACTTAATGGGCTGAGATATAGAACCAGCTGCTGACTTGCAATCACCCATTTTACACTGTGCAGAAAGTCTGGATCTACCCATGAGCTCAACTATGATGCATTCGAACTCACTGTCTAGGTCCACACATTGAGAATGGCCATTTAGATGAGGTACTGGAGGGTGCCCATGGACCAGGCCTCAATATGGACTACTACCCGTCCAAATTGATTTTACTGTCAAACAAAAACTGTGAACACTGTTGCCCTTTCCCACTAATTAATTAATACATACTTTAGGGAAAAATGCAAAGAAAGGCTCTAATAAAGAGGGTACAGTGTCCTTCTGAGCTGTATACAAAAGGAGAACATTGAGAAGCTTAACATCAAGTGTGAACTGTTGTGTAGAGGTTATAAAAATATAATTTCCATAAGTAATAAGTAAAATTCTGTTGACGCTTGTTTCAAATGAGCAGCCCATTTTATGGAAAATGTCTGTATGATTAAAACATTCACTACCCAATGCAAGATCAGTATTTTTCGATGGTGGAGAGACAGTGTGGCCTCATTACAGGTCAGTCCTCAGATAGAAGTGATTTCAGATATCATAGCAAAGCAATGAGTGAACATATTGCATCCATTACAAATGAAATATAGGTAGTAGTTACACTTAGTCTGCCCTATTCTATTAAGACTACAAGTATAAAGAAGTTTTTAATGAAAAGAAACATGTTTGTTTTCAGTATTTCACTGTAGTTCGTGTTTTGTAATGATTTGACAAAGCTACTATGATAGGCATTGGTTCTGATTTCAAAGAAAGCAGAATTTTCATCATAAATCACTCATAGTATAGCCTCCACTTGGAAGAAGGGGGGCTGAAAAGACAATTTAGATTTACTTATCTTGGGCAGTGCCCTGAACGTGTGAGATGAACCGGCTCAGAGAGGCAGTGGGAGCTGCTTGTATGGAACAAATTCAAGAGAATTGGATAAATACCTGGAGAAAACATTGATTGGGGATATGAAAGGTATGGTGGGATATGGTAATTCCTAGACACTGGGAATGACTAAATTGGCCACAATGGCTTTTTCTAATCCTGTGCAAAAAATATGGAATAAAATATTATTGATTCCCTGGATGACCTGGATGGAAAATATAGATGAAACTGCATCATCATCTTCATCCATTTATTCCAAAAATCCCCGAAAAAGCAGAAAAGGAGTATCATCTGGTTAAATTGTTCTCTGCTATTAACATGGGCGCCTGTGTATCTATGTGTATATGCACATACAGATATGTAACATGGCATACATTGAGGAGTCTCTTCACAAACTGAAGACTTCATGATTTTAAAGTTCTGTCTTCATCGTTGAAGCTCAGTTCCTTCAAAACATTTTGATTTCCTTTCATCAGTTGTGGAAGATTTCTGAAATCATTTAAATACATGATATGGCAGTGAAACCTGCCTTTTACTTATGGAAAGAATGCTACAGCTGTCTCAAATAATGGTAAAGAAGAACGACCTTTACATTTTCAGTAATATAGAATGGAATCTTGATGAAGTGTTGATTGTACCAAGGCAGATTTCTTTGCACAAGAAGGCAAGCTGGCAGCCACTAAGCATCAGCTTTCATGGGTGCAAACACTCCACAGAGAAACAATGCAGCTCCAACTTGCAGCAAACGCCACTCTGTAAACTGCTGGGTTTGTTTAGAGCTGGGATACTGCCTGCATCCAATTTCACATCTGGCTGGCATGAACTCCTGATGGTAATTTCCTTCAGATTTCAGTACAACCTCCAGATGGTCACATTTCAAGATGGCCATCCTGACCTGAGTGAATGCAATCTCTACTGGATTGAAATGATAGACAGAGTGTGGAGTTTGTAAAACAACGATCTTTTTAAACACTGTTGCTCAGTATTCTACAGGCACTTCAATAAAGCAATGCAGTCATCAGCATTCAGTTTGCTATGTGTTGAGAATTGGAGTCTTCAATTTGCTTCACCCCTCACCCCATTTTTGTTTTTGCTGAAAATTGTATGTAGTTTAAAATTTATTGGAAATAAGCTGGAATGGATGATTATTTTTTTAAAATGGCTTCCTGACATGAAAAGGGTGAAATAAGTTCATGAGCTCTTTATTAGTAATCATAATGATTTTTGTTGCCAAGTTTGAATTCTAAAGATTGTAATTAATGGTCAAAGAAATCAGTAACAGAAAATTCCACCGGCTCTGCAAACAAACAATATATAATTGTGGATAATGGCCTGCTACTAATTATTTGTGGATAGAAGCTGATAAGAAAAATAATAAAGCATTATTTTAACAGTACAGAACAAAACACTTGTGTTGTGTTGTTATTGCATTGAACTGGATTGCTTTTCATTTGTTATACTCCATATAGCTTGGTTATTGTGGCCTTTCTGACAAAGGGCTATCTTTCCCTTTTGAGAGCTTTTGTCAGGAACCAGAAATCTGTTTTTGACTCTCTAAGCCATCTAACTTCAGTTAATTTCAAACCCAGAGTACACATACAAACTCATGCAATGCAGCAGCTCGAGGCAGATACCAGAGGAAGATGCTAAATCCAAATGTTAGAGCACACGATAATCATAAGCTTACTGTAGCACAGCACTCCTAATTGTTAGGTGGAACTAATCAGCTTTGAGATTTGAGGTTGATGACTACAGTACATGCATTGCCCTATATTACACTATCTTGTTTCTTTTTGTAAGGGTAGAATGCCCTCAGTTTCCAGTTATATTCTCCTTTTTCCCTGGTCTCTGCACCATTTGCTGCTCCAGAGGCTGGAGCAACAGGATGAGACAAACTGATTAGATGTCCACAAGAGCAGCCTGGGATGATTGTCTAGTTTTTGCTTTCTCTAGGGAAGCAGCTGCTTCTCGCTGTGTACTTCATCCACCTTCCACTCTGTTTCCTTGTTGTTGAAGGATGAAGATACTGAAATTACAATCTCCTTTGTGAAACACTCTATCCTAAAGACAAGTTTAACTGCCCTAAACTTGAGCACCAAATTAAAAAGTAATCCAATTATTAATGTGACAATTCCCAGCATCTATTCCCCTTTCACACAGCATTTACTGCCAGATGAACTGTTCCCAGATCTCTCCAACTTGCTTTGCAACTGGCCATCTTGAATCATCTGTGGGTAAACACTTCACCACAACTCAGCAGTTCTAGACAAAGTTTAGAGTCTCCTGTATTGGTACCTCCTGGCCACCAAGCTCATTCTACTTTACAATATTTATCTCAAAATGTATAGAACTGTTAAAACAAGGTCTCAGTGGATAATTGCACTGAGTGGCATGATAATAACCTACATAAACCATTTCTCCTACGCTGAATTAGCCTGGAGCAAGGATGCACTCAGTAATAGAGTGTGAGCCAGTTACCATTGACTCCTAGGCCAGGGATGCCATAAGTTTAAAAACTTGCCCCTAGATACCAAACAAGGGCAAACAAGCGGTTCAATCTTGTGCTGTGTCTGGCGTGTGCTTGGAGGCAGGAAGGGTAGGTAACTAGGTGGATGGTGGTGTACTGGAACCCGCTATCTTCCCGTCTCTGCCAGAATTAAGTTCTGGATGGGAATGCCCATGGTCGACCTTGCCAGCTCATCGCCAATTGAGGCCCTTAAAAGACCAATGAATGACTTAAGGGCCTCCCCATCCCATCACTGCTGCTATTAACACAGCTGCAGGTGGGCCTGTTACCATGTGGTGTGCACGACAGCTAAAACCTGTGGACAACTTGTCACCTCCGGGGAGCACGGTGGGGGTTCCCTCAATCAAAGGCACTTCCTGAGGGACTCAACATTGGGAGCCCCCCCTCCGGGTCCTTGCTGCTGACCCCCGTGCACCCCTCTCCCCGCAACATTCAACCTGCGAAACCTCCCACATTCCTCACCTGTGGCCTGGGTCACTCTGTGATCCTGGGACCCCGGTGCCTGTCCCTCCAGCAGCAGCTACCACCTCCCCAGTGGGGCCGCTGAGCACCACGAGCTGCCGGTCTCTGATTGGCCAGCAGCTCTCGCCAAGTAAGACTTTACCCCCGGGCTTGATTTCAGGGGAGGTTCCGCCGCTGGCCTCGCTACTGTCTGATTGGCTTGTGGTTCCGGTGAGCATTAACAGAGCAGAGGCAGTGCGATCACTCGCTGACCCTCCGGCTGGCAGGCAAGACCCCCGATGCCTCAACCAGATTCCACCCACGGTCTCTCCAGGACAACCTGTCACTTTTCACGTGCTCGACATAACATATAAAAGGTGTTGCAATCTAATGTTATAATGTAATATAATCTAAAATACTTTTATATACAAAGTATTTCCTTGTATTCCTTCCCATTGCAGGAGTTGACAGGGGCACAAACCATTCTCTTTGCAAACTCCATACTCCAAGATTCAAATTCAAATAATAGAAACCAATCATTAAAACTTCCCATATTTTAGCTAACTGTTGACCACATTTGAAAATAACTGGCATATAATAACACCTATAACAGAACAAGTAACACAGGCTGTTTATTTGGAAGGAGCTTGGCTCCTCCCTCCAGCTTTTCAGAGAATTGAATAAAATTTGCAATGTCAAGAATAGCTTGGGGCAGGATTCTGGCTGCAGCTTGTGACTCCTTGTGCATTGGTTAGATTTAATGAGACTTCCACCAAGACAAAACTACCCAGAAATAAGCTTCCTTGTTGCCACAATGCTCCCAGGTAGCAATAGAAAAAGCAAATAAAACAGGCAAATCCATTAAGAATTAGCATATTCATAAGGTACAACTTGGAATTTTGCACCACACGGAGACTGCTGTAGCACCTTACAGTATATACCCTTTGCCTCCATCAAAACCAAGTAAGAGCTTCCATAGTTGGTGCAGCATCACACTAGGGATTGATTTACTGCTGATTTCAGGCCCTTTGGGGATTAGGGGAAAGTTCTGTTGTCTCCTTCAGCCTGGTAAAGGCCTTTGGCATCCATGCCCCCAGCCCCATTCTCAAAACCACAGCACCAGGGGCCACTCTAATTTTCCCCAGGCACTTGGGGCAGGAGCTTCTGTTGTTCCTTTAGAGGTGTAGACTATCAAACCCAATTATTAAAAGTGCCCAACCTGTCATAGGAATGTGGGAAATGGTGCTCTCAGTTGGTACTGGTAGTTGTCCAGCTATAATTCCAATGGCAGAGTGTTGTTCCAATAATATTTTTCTGAGGAACACATGGAGATCAGCAATATATTGAACTCCAAAGCTCTGATGCCCGTATCCTAACTCGCACCAAATCCCATTCACTCATTATCACTTCCTGTGTTCACTGACCTACATTGACTCCCAGTCTGGGCAACGTCTAGATTTTACAATATTCATATTTGTTTTCAAATCCCACCATGGCCCCTCCCTATTTCTGTCTTAACCTCCAGCCTTGTAACCGCCCCCCCCCCCCCGGCCAGATATTTGCGCTCTTCTAATCCTGGCCTCTCTATCTCTTGGTCTCCATCGCTCCACCATTAGCAGCTGTCCTTTCAGTTGCTGGGGCCCTAAGCTCTGGAATTCCCTCCCTAAACCTCTCTGCCTCTCTCTTTCTTTAAGACACTCTTTAAGACCTACCTTTCTGACCCAGTTTTTGGTCATCTTTTATGACTTGGTGTCAAATTTTGTTTGATAATGCTCCTTGTAAAGCGCCTTGGGACATTTCACTTTATTAAATGCTATGTAAATAGAAGTTGTTATTGTAGTAAATCTCCAGTGGCATTGCTCATGTGTTGTCTAAGGTCCATAATGTGGTTCCTGATGCTCACTACAGTCCTGCCGCATCTTGAAGGGGACAACATTTGGTCTATCACAATAAATACAGTAAATTTACTGAAGCAATATATCAAATGACGAATTCAAAACAAAAAGATTACACATCCTACTGATACTGAAAGGTACAGCCTTGCTTACGTACTGTTTACAATACTATTTATCAATCATGAGAGAAGAAAAACCCTTATATAACTCCTTTCACAACCTCAGGATGTCCTAAAGTGTTTTACAGCCAACAAAATTGAGCATGGTTGCTATCGTCATGTGGAGAATATAAGGTGCTATGTAATATCACATGCAAGTAATTTTGTTTCTCCCACCTTGGAACCTCTTATTCCAGCTATTTATATAGTCACATAAAAATAAGAAATAAAAATAATTCTGTCTGAATGATGAACAAGAGTGATGTTGTAAAATATGTCCTTTTTTGCTCTGCCATGCATAGTGGATTTGCAGTGTTTCTTTGGGGTACAAGTACACTTGATTTGTTTAGTCTTCCCCCTTGTTCCCTTTTCTCTAATTATTTACATGATTCCAAAGCATAACCCTTTACCTCTCAATGGTGGTGATGTTGTTCTTGTTGTAGCTCTTGTTGATGTGGCACTGTACCTGGGAGGTTTTCTCCACAATCATGTCTCCACTGACCAGGATCTTCTCAGGTCTGGCTTGAGCCTGGCTGACTGACCTCAGCTGTTACATCTGAGCTCAGAAAAACTTCATCCCCAAACGATACTGGAAAAAGATTACAATTTGATTGATTTCTTTCCCCTGGCACTCATGTTTCACAATGGTTACTAATCTGTCTTGGTACTGGTCACAGATAGTCTGGAGCATGTCTTTAAAGTCACTGCTTCAAGTAGGTATATCCAGGTAAGCAACTTATCACTGAGAGTTATAACTATTTGCAAATGTCAGACTCCAAATCAATTTTCTTGAAAAGTGTTTTGCATTTGTAAAAAAAATAGGTGCACCTCTGGGCCCAGAGCACAAAGCAACCATGCAACATCAAAGATTGCTGAATTGCTGGTACAAGTCAGTTACGCAGGGTAAGGTGCCCCAAGCTTCTTGATTTTTTACGATCATCTCTCTCCCAATCCACCCGAATGCATCTCTGTCCATAATAATGGCCCTACTCCAAGTTTCATAGCCTGAAATATGTGGGTTCACTGCAATTACACTTGCTCAGAGTATCTTCTCAAATTATGATCAGATTTTCAGGTGCAGCAGGAAAGTATGTAATTTTTTTCTGGTATTTTGTAATTTTTTGAACATTTTAAAAAATATATCTTCACTGAGACCTGCTCTGCATTTTCTTTCAATGCATTTTTATAGCATCAGTGCAAGTCACATTGTCAAGACTCACTGGGGATAGTGCGCTGTAATATCCAGTCCCACTGCTCCCCGAGCCGTGACAAATGTGGAAAGTTTAATCAACCCACCCAACTGTTTAATTTAGGTTAACAGAATACGAGCACCAGGTTTGTAAACAATAAACAGTAAATAACTGTTTATTGAACAAATTGTCTTTTAACCAGTGGAAAATGAAAGAAATATGAACTGCTAATTTCTAACTCTATAACCTAAACTCTACCCCTTCTTAAATCCCTATACACACACATACAAGACACATAAGACACACAAAAACATGGATCTTAAGGGTGAGATAAAACAGTTCAATAACACCAATTCCGGAGTACAGGATTCGATGGGTTGATTTTGATCGATGTCTTCCAAATTCCTTACAGTTCTTTGTTGATGACATGAGGTGGTTTTCCAGCACTTTCAGTATTTAGTTCACTGGCTGAGCATTTGCCTTTCAATGTCTCTAACAGTGATTTTCCCCTTTCCCTCTTGACAGGGGTTTTCAGAGAGAGAGCAGGTTTAGAGATATGAGGAGAAAAAGCCAGCTAGCTATTATTGTCAAATTACTGGAATCTTTCACACACAGGAGAAAGAGGTTTTTGGTGTTTTCCCTTTCAAGCTAGGAGCTATTCTGCTGCACTGCTCTTACACAAACCCTGGCCCCAGGAGCCAATTGAAACGTTGTTGCCAGGTGGTTCCCCATTAGACCAGATTCCTCCTCGGCACCATCCTGTCTTTCATGTCACACTCTGTTCCAGGACAGCTACATTGTATATATCTCTCACACTGTCCCAGTGGACATGTCTTTCAATCTGCAGCCATTGTAATTTGAATCCACAGTCCAACAGAAATAAAAGATATTTTCTTTACATGCCTCCACCCTTAAAACCCTTTAAAACGTCATTTCAAAAATGCATTTCATCACAAAGTATGTGACACATGGACAACAAAGCATGAGACTTATTTCCATTTATCCCCCCCACCCCCCCCGCCGCCGCCGCCTTTATACAATCTTATACACTCTTGAGCATTTCTTACCCCTTTAACTTATTTTAGTATTTTACACCCAGGACAATGTATCCGTGATCACATTATCTTTGCCGGCAATGTGAACAATCTTTACGTTGAATGGCTGAAACAATAGACTCCATCTAAACAGGCTCACATTTTGAGTTTGAAACTTTTCAATGAACACCAGTGGATTATGGTCAGTGTAGATCAGTGTTTCTTTGTTATCGTGCCTGACATAAACTTCAAAGTGTTGAAGAGACAACAACAATGCTAGAGTTTCTTTTTCTACTGTAGAGTACTTCCTCTGATGTTGATTTAGTTTCTTAGAAAAGCACTCCACCAGCTTCTATATCCCTAACTGATCATCTTGTAATAGGACTGCACCTACCCCCAAGTCACTAGCATCGATGGCCATTTTGAAAGGCTTGGCCAAGTCAGGGGCAGCCAACACTGGTTCATTTATTAAGATTGCCTTCAGCTTTTTAAAGGCTGTTTGGCATTCTACTGACCACACCGCTTTTGCCTGTTAACAAATTGGTGAGAGGTATAGCTATTGTGCTGTACATAAGGTACAAACTTCCTAAGTAACTTATTAGATCTTCCCTTGGTCCCTCCTCTAAATATGAGAGCACAGTGTCTAACTGTCCCAGTATTGTCGTATTGGCGATTCGAATTGTAGGAGGTTCATGCTGTGCACTGTCTACTTCTCCTTCTACCTTGTCCTTATTGTCTCTGTCATCCTCCACTACTCCTACCTCCTGTCACACTTGCTCTTTCCCATCATCTTCTCTGCAGTGATATTGCTTCAATATGTTTACGCAACATAACCATTTCTTCTTCCTACGTTCAGGAATATCTATCAGGTAAGTCACTTTACTAACTTCCTAACTACCTCATAAAGGCCACTGAATTTTGCTTTCAGGGGTTCACCCTGCAAAGATAATAACACCAATACTTCATCTCCTGCCTGGAACATTCTAGTTGTAGCATGTTTGTCTGCCCATTCTTTCATTTTGGCTTGGGAAATTTGTAAGTGCTCTCATGCTACTTTACATGCTCCTGTGAGTCTTTCTAGAAACGTGGACATGTAATCCAACATGGAGGATTCATCTTTCTGCTGTATAAACTTCTTTAATCACTTTTATTTCATGACCAAAGATCAATTCAAATGGACCAAATCTAGTAGATTCATTTGGAGAATCTCTGGTAGCAAATAGTAAGAAATCTAAGTCTTTGCTCCAATCCTTTGGGTATTCATGGCAATAGGTCTTCACAGGATCACAATGCAGAAGAGGCCCTTCGGCCCATCGAGTCTGTACCGACATGTGAGAAACACCTGACATACCTACCTAATCCCATTTACCAGCACTTGGCCCATAGCCTTGAATGTTGTGACGTGCCAAGTGCTCATCCAGGTACTTTTTAAAGGATGTGAGGCAACCCGCCTCCACCACCCTCCCAGGCAGTGCATTCCAGACCCTCACCACCCTCTGGGTAAAAAGTTTTTCCTCACATCCCCCCTAAACCTCCTGCCCCTCACCTTGAACTTGTGTCCCCTCGTGACTGACCCTTCAACTAAGGGGAACAGCTGCTCCCTATCCACCCTGTCCATGCCCCTCACAATCCTGTACACTTCAATCAGGTCACCCCTCAGTCTTCTCTGCTCCAATGAAAACAACCCAAGTCTATCCAACCTCTCTTCATAACTTAAATGTTTCATCCCAGGCAACATCCTGGTGAATCTCCTCTGCACCCCCTCCAGTGCAATCACATCCTTCCTATAATGTGGTAACCAGAACTGCACAGAGTACTCCAGCTGTGGCCTCACCAAGGTTCTATACAACTCCAACATGACCTCCCTACTTTTGTGATCTATGCCTCGATTGATAAAGGCAAGTGTTCCATATTAAAAACAGAATTACCTGGAAAAACTCGGCAGATCTGGCAGCATCGGCGGAGAAGAAAAGAGTTGATGTTTCGAGTCCTCATGACCCTTCAACAGAATTAGGAGAGAGAAATGGAAAGCAATGAAGGTGAGCAAGGCAAAAGAGTGATATGGAAATCTTGTCGCAGAGATGAACAGAACTTCTTCAAGGTAGGCATTTCTTGAAGAGCAGTGGCAGTCAATTAAACACAGAGATAAAAACAAAAAACTCCGGATGCTGGAAATCCAAAACAAAAACATAATTACCTGGAAAAACTCAGCAGGTCTGGCAGCATCGGCGGAGAAGAAAAGAGTTGACATTTCGAGTCCTCATGACCCTTCAACAGAACTAGGAGTGCTCCATATGCCTTTTTCACCACCCCACTAACATGCCCCTCCGCCTTCAGAGATCTATGGACACACACACCAAGGTCCCTTTGTTCCTCAGAACTTCCTAGTGTCATGCCATTCACTGAATACTTCCTTGTCAAGTTACTCCTTCCAAAGTGTATCACCTCACACTTTTCAGGGTTAAATTCCATCTGCCACTTATCTGCCCATTTGACCATCCTGTCTATATCTTCCTGTAGCCCAAGACACTCAACCTCACTGTTAACCACCCGGACAATCTTTGTGTCATCCACAAACTTACTAATCCTACCCCCCCACATAGTCATCTATGTTGTTTATATAAATGTCAAATAATAGGGGACCCAGCACAGATCCCTGTGGTACACCACTGGACACTGGCTTCCAGTCACTAAAGCATCCTTCTGTCATCACCCTCTGCCTCCTATAACTAAGCCAATTCTGAATCCACCTTATCAAATTACCCTGTATCCCATGTGCATTTGCCTTCTTTATAAGTCTCCCATGTGGGCTTTTGATAAAGTCCTACACTAGAGACTAATGAGCAAAATTAAAGCACATGGGATTGGGGGTAATATATTGGCATGGATTGAGAATTGGTTAGCAGACAGGAAACAGAGAGTAGGAATAAATGGGTCTTTTTCAGAATGGCAGGTGGTGACTGGTGAGGTGCTGCAGGAATCAGTGCTTGGGTCCCAGCTATTCACAATACATATCGATGATTTGGATGAGGGAACCAAATGTAGCATTTCCAAGTTTGCTGATGACACAAAATTGGTGGGAATGTGAGCATTGAGGAGGGTGTTAAGAGACTTCAAGACAATTTAGACAGCTTGAGTGAGTGGGCAAATACAATTTTTAAAAAATTCATACATGGGATGTGGGTGTCGCTGGCTAGGCCAGCATTTATTGCCCACCCCTAATTGTCCTTGTTCAGAGGGCATTTAAGAGTCAACCATATTGCTGTGGGTCTAGAATCTCATGTAGTCCAGACCCAGGTAAGGATGACAGATTTCCTTCCTTAAAGACAGATACAGTTTAACGTGGATTAGTGTGAAGTTATCCTCTTTGGTTGGAGAAACAGAATGGCAGAGTTTTATTTAAATGGTGAGAGATTGGGAAATGTTGATGGACAAAGGGACCTGGGTGTCCTTGTACACCAATCACCGAAAGCAAGCATACAGGTGCAGCAAGCAGTTAAGGTAAATGGTATGTTGACCTTCATTGTGAGAGGACTTGAGTACAGGAGCAAGGATGTCTTACTGCAGCTGTACAGGGCCTTGGTGAGACCACATCTGGAGTACTGTGTGCAGTTTTGGTCTCCTTACCTAAGAAAGGATATGCTTGCCATAGGGGGAGTGCAGTGAAGGTTCACCAGACTGATTCCTGGGATGGCAGGATTACTGTATGAGGAGAGGTTGGTTCGACTAGGCCTGTATTCACTGGAGTTTAGAAGAATGAGAGGGGATCTCATTGAAATATATAAAATTCTGACAGGGCTGGACAGACTGGATGCAGGGATGATGTTTCCTCTGGCTGGGGGGTCTAGAACAAGGGGTCACAGTCTCAGGACACAGGGCAGGCTGTTTAGGATTGAGATGAGGAGAAACTTCTTCACTCAGAGGGTGGTGAACCTATGGAATTCTCTACCACAGGAGACTGTGGAGGCCAAGACGCTGAATATATTTAAGAAGGAAATAATAGATTTCTGGACTCTAAAGGTGTCAATGGGTGTGGGGAGAGAGCGGGAGTACATTGTTGAGATAGAGGATCAGCTGTGATCATAATGAATGGTGGAGCGGGCTCGAAGGGCTGAATGGCCTACTCCTGCTCCTAGTTTCTATGTCTATGTTTCTATGTGCATGATTTTCTTGAGATGGTTAAACACCATTGGCATGTTCATGGAAGAATAATCTTTCCTGTTGTTTTTAGGACAGATTTGTGTGGGGACGCACAAGTGGCAATACCTTTACTGTCTGATGTGTCATAGCTGAGCAAAGCCATAACTGTGGAAATATAATGTGCCTGCCTATCCTGCTGCTTGATATCTAATTTGCTATGGGCCTTTTGTGGCCAGGTAGGGCACCGATTTTATTTCACCATGTCTGGCAAACTTGCCAACTCCAGACATTTGTTGTGGGTAACTGCAGGGTTTTGTGATATAGAAGGTGAGGGCTACATAATCATCTTTGTGCTCTGCTGACACATCTTGCTGGATCAGACTGCACCTCTCACTCGCAATCCTTGCTGAGTTGGAATCTGCACAGGCATTGATATTCTGTGAGCTCATCCTGCTGTGGTACTTGAGTATTTGAGACACTGAGTCTCAAAAGGCATCACTCTCAGGTTCTCTGAACTCTCTATTCTGCTATCCCTGCTCCCACTCATCTGGTGTCCAACAATGCTGTTTGATGCATTACAGAAAAAGCCTCTTCTGTACCTGTGAGTTGCTCTGTCTTAATTGCAAGCTTCACCAACTCCCTATGTTGTAACCAAATATTTATGTTGTGCAAACTGACCACACTGTTCAGAAGTCAAAGCCTGCTGAATTCTGGAAAATGAAGTCCCCTTAACTAACTTTTCACATGCAAATAACAAGCTAAATGGGCCACTTTCATAAATGTCTGCAACAGTGGTTTATGCAAGGAAGGAAATTTAGAAGTGGGCAATTATAATTCATGACAGCCAATGCATTAAATTGTACCGATGCTGAAAAGACAACATTCTGAAAATATAGAGTTCCACCGAAAGGTTATTGTTTCAGATGTGGCCACTCTGTGAATTGTGGTGCCAACCTGATAAGAGTCCACCACTGAAAAGCTAATCTGGTCTGTCCTTAGCAAAAGCTGATGGATCATCCTTGTATTTGCAGCATTTCCTGTCTTTTTTTAAACCCATAAAACGGAGTATCATTAGAACTTGCATCATTGGAATGGTAAGGCTAACAAATGGAGGAATATCACCTCCGAGATGTTCTGTGGTATGCGAAAAAGGCATCAGAGTGAAGGGTCATTGTAGCACAAGCTAAAATTTCAAACTTGGGCAAGCAGTCAAAGAAGCCCTGTCCAATGATCTCGCATGTCTCTATCAGGGAATGGTGGACTTAGCCTAATCGAGCAGCAGACCAACCATAGGGTCCACAATCCACAAGCCCTATGCACTGACAATGCACAATGACTCCAAATAAAAGGTTAACCTCAAATTTGAAATGCAGCCCTCTGAGATGATGGAAAGGGCGATGCATTCTCTGACACTGCACACAAGAAGCATGGATTCCTACGTGTTACCATTGTCAGAGGAGTTAAACCAGCATAGATACTTGCTGGAAGCCACGATGCTACTTAATATTTTCCATTCAAAGTCCTGAGAGATTCTGGAGAGGTCAAAATATAGGGCCTTCTGCTGAAAATGCTCACCCTTCGCAGATGAAAGTATCTCCCATCAGGGAGTATCCCTTTGGGCTGAAAATGCTCACCCTTCGCAGATGACAGTATCTCCCATCAGGGAGTATCCCTTTGGGCTGAAAATGCTCACCCTTCGCAGATGACAGTATCTCCCATCAGGGAGTATCCCTTTGGGCTGAAAATGCTCACCCTTCGCAGATGACAGTATCTCCCATCAGGGAGTATCCCTTTGGGCTGAAAATACTCACCCTTCGCAGATGACAGTATCTCCCATCAGGGAGTATCCCTTTGGGCTGAAAATGCTCACCCTTCGCAGATGACAGTATCTCCCATCAGGGAGTATCCCTTTGGGAAATGATGGCAAGAAAGTGGAGGATGTGTTGCACCAGAGTATATAGAAAAATAAACCTCAATACAGACTGAAATGGGTTCGAGGTGGCTCAGATGGTGTTTGATACATAAGTCTGGGATGTTAATTGGCTCATTACATTATCCAGAAGACAAAGACTTAAGTTCAGAGTTGTCCACCTGACAAATTTCCACCTCCATGGAAAAGACAACTTTGAGTCCAAAACCAAGAATCTATCTATATGAGTAGAAATATATAGGAGAAATTGGAAGATGGGGTTGCCAACCCTCCAGGATTGGCCTGGAGTCTCCAGGAATTGAAGATCAATCTCCAGGACACTGCTGTGTGCGACCCTGGAGAAAAATCATTGGGACATCAAAAAAAAAGTTTTTTTTGTCATTTTCGCAGAACATTTCTCTTTACCAGATATAAAAATATTGAAAATGGGGGGAGAAAAGGCTGTTTGGCTGACAGTCAAGCATCATCCGATTGGGTAATGAGTCTTTTTGCTTTCCAGTTGGCGGAGGAAGGCAGTGAAGGATGGGTGTGTTGGCCGACTAATGGCTGAAGTGTGGGGGCAAGTCACGTGATGAAAGCTCCAGCAATACTTGTAATCACAGTTGGTAACCCTATTGGAGGACCATCCATTACCAAAGAAATGAAACTCATTATCACTTCCAGACACCATTACTGACTCTGCTGTGGTATTGGAGACCACTTCCTTCACCTTGAGAGAAATCTGTGCCCTAATCAGAGACCCCCTTAAAGAGGGAAGCTCCTTACAATGGGGCAAGTCAATGAAAATGATAACCTTCTCTGCTGTAGTTATCTAGAGATAAACCTTTGTGTATTAATTTGTTAATGGTCAATCATTCATTATTGTGACCACTTCCTTAGTGTATAAGGACAGCTTCAGCCTACATTTCAGAGACAACAACTACAGACTAGGACCAACAATCAATTATCTGTGCACATGCCAATATGGAGATGTTTAAAACATTGAGATAATTAATGTAGCAATTTACTCCATGTTCACAACACAAGAGTTCAGCAAGCACTGCCTGGGACAGTTTTCATGGCTGATTCCCCACTCATAACTAGTTTTTGTCTTATTGTTCCGAATTATTAACTAATTGCTAAGAAAGAACGGGGGAATTACAAGATGTCACAACAAATTTGTTCTTTGCTTGAACATCATTAGCAAACATGTGACAGTCAGTTCAGCACCAATAGCTGTGTCAGTGCAATCTCATGAGGAAATGGGGAAGTGGAGTTGACAAGAACTTGGACAGTATAAAGCTATCAAAGGGAGGGAGACATTAATGTTCAGAAATTCTTCCTTTTGATGCTCTCCCAATTGGCCAAGATAACTTCACAGGAGATCAGCAGACATCTCAATCCAGGATGTCCAACAACCTTTAACGGAAGCTATGGAAGATAACAGGGACAATCACTGAGAAAATTCCCAGCAAACATTCTGGTGTAAGACTTTATGAAGGCAGTGTTTTTCATGGGAAAGTGAAAACTCAGAGACGGGGTATGCTGTGCATAGAGCGACCTCTAAAAGAGTGAGAGAGATGATGACCCAGCGAAACACAGACAGCCAGCAGCATCTAACAGAGTGCGACAAAGGAGAACGTGGAGACAGGCAGAAAGCAACAGCTAAAAGAGTGGGAGAGAGTAGGACACAGACAGAAAGACAGCAGCATCTAAAAGAGCGGGAGAGAGGAGGACCCGGAGACAGACAGACAGAAGCATCTAAAAGAGTGGGAGAGAGGAGGACCCGGAGACAGACAGACAGCAGCATCTAAAAGAGCGGGAGAGAGGAGGACCCGGAGACAGACAGACAGCAGCATCTAAAAGAGCGGGAGAGAGGAGGACGCGGAAACAGACAGACAGTAGCATCTAAAAGAGTGAGAGAGAGGAGGACCCGGAGACAGACAGACAGCAGCATGTAAAAGAGTGGGAGAGAGGAGGACCCGGAGACAGACAGACAGCAGCATCTAAAAGAGTGGGAGAGAGGAGGACCCGGAGACAGACAGACAGACAGCAGCATGTAAAAGAGTGGGAGAGAGAAGGACCCGGAGACAGACAGACAGACAGCAGCATCTAAAAGAGTGGGAGAGAGGAGGACCCGGAGACAGACAGAGAGTCAGCGGCATCTAAAAGAGTGGAAGAGAGGAGGACCCGGAGACAGAGCAGCATCTAAAAGAGTGGGAGAGAGGAGAACCCGAAGACAGACAGACAGCAGCATCTAAAAGAGTGGGAGAGAGGAGGACCCGGAGACAGAGCAGCAGCTAAAAGAGCGGGAGAGAGGAGAACCCGGAGACAGACAGAGAGCAGCATATAAAAGAGTGAGAGAGAGGAGGACCCGGAGACAGACAGACAGCAGCATCTAAAAGAGTGGGAAAGAGGAGGACCCAGAGACAGTCAGACAGACAGCAGCATCTAAAAGAGTGGGAGAGAGGAGGACACGGAGACAGACAGACAGACAGCAGCATCTAAAAGAGTGGGAGAGAGCAGGACCCGCAGAAAGACAGAAGCATCTAAAAGAGTGGGAGAGAGGAGGACCCGGAGACAGAGCAGCATCTAAAAGAGTGGAGGAGAGGAGGACCCGGAGACAGACAGACAGATAGCAACTAAAAGAGTGGGAGAGAGGAGTACCCGGAGACAAACAGACAGACAGCAGCATCTAAAAGAGTGGGAGAGAGGAGGACCTGGAGACAGACAGACAGCAGCATCTAAAAGAGTGGGAGAGAGGAGGACCCGGAGACAGACAGACAGTCAGCAGCATCTAAAAGAGTGGAAGAGAGGAGGATACGGAGACAGACAGACAGACAGCAGCATCTAAAAGAGTGGGAAAGAGGAGGACGCGGAGACAGACAGACAGCAGCATCTAAAAGAGTGGGAGAGAGGAGGACCCTGAGACAGACAGACAGCAGCCTCTAAAAGAGTGGGAGAGAGGAGGATACGGAGACAGACAGACAGACAGCAGCATCTAAAAGAGTGGGAGAGAGGAGGACCCGGAGACAGACAGACAGCAGTATCTAAAAGAGTGGGAGGGAGGAGGACCCGGAGACAGACAGACAGCAGCATCAAAAAGACTGGGAGAGAGGAGGACCCGGAGAAAGACAGACAGGAGCATCTAAAAGAAAGGGAGAGAGGAGGACCCAGAGACAGATAGAGAGCAGCATCTAAAACAACGGGAGAGAGGAGGACCCGGAGAGAGACAGACAGACAGCAGCATCTAAAAGAGTGGGAGAGAGGAGAACCAGGAGACAGAAAGCAGCATCTATAAGAGTGGGAGAGAAGAGGACCCGGAGAAAGACAGACAGCAGCATCTAAAAGAGCGGGAGAGAAGAGGACCCGGATACAGACAGACAGCAGCATCTAAAAGAGCGGGAGAGAGGAGGACCCGGAGACAGACAGACAGACAGCATCTAAAAGAGTGGGAGGGAGGAGGACCCGGAGACAGACAGCCAGCAGCATTTAAAAGAGAGGGAGAGAGGAGGACACGGAGACAGACAGACAGCAGCATCTAAAAGAGTGGGAGAGAGGAGGACCCGGAGACAGACAGACAGCAGCATCTAAAAGAGTGGGAGAGAGGAGGACCCGGAGACAGACAGACAGCAGCATCTAAAAGAGTGGGAGAGAGGAGGACCCGGAGACAGACAGACAGCAGCATCTAAAAGAGTGGGAGAGAGGAGGACCCGTAGACAGACAGCAGCATCTAAAAGAGTGGGAGAGAGGAGGACTCGGAGACAGACAGACAGACAGCATCTAAAAGAGTGGGAGAGAGGAGGACGCGGAGACAGAAAGACAGACAGCATCTAAAAGAGTGGGAGAGAGGAGGACGCGGAGACAGAAAGACAGACAGCATCTAAAAGAGTGGGAGAGAGGAGGACCCAGAGACAGACAGACAGCAGCATCTAAAAGAGTGAGAGAGAGGAGGACCCGGAGACAGACAGACAGCAGCATCTAAAAGAGTGGGAGAGAGGAGGACCCGGAGACAGACAGACAGCCGCTTCTCAAAGAGTGGGAGAGAGGAGGACCCGGAGACAGACAGACAGCAGCATCGAAAAGAGTGGGAGAGAGTAGGGCCCGGAGACAGACAGACAGCAGCATCTAAAAGAGTGGGAGAGAGGAGGACGCGGAGACAGACAGACAGACAGCAGCATCTAAAAGAGTGGGAGAGAGGAGGACCCGGAGACAGACAGACAGCAGCATCTAAAAGAGTGGGAGAGAGGAGGACCCGGAGACAGACAGACAGCAGCATCTAAAAGAGTGGGAGGGAGGAGGACCCGGAGACAGACAGCCAGCAGCATTTAAAAGAGAGGGGGAGAGGAGGACACGGAGACAGACAGACAGCAGCATCTAAAAGAGTGGGAGAGAGGTGGACCCGGAGACAGACAGACAGCAGCAACTAAAAGAGTGGGAGAGAGGAGGACACGGAGACAGACAGACAACAGCATCTAAATAGTGGGAGAGAGCAGGTCCCGGAGACAGACAGACAGAGCAGCATCTAAAAGAGTGGGAGAGAGGAGGACCCGGAGACAGACAGACAGCAGCATCTAAAAGAGTGGGAGAGAGGAGAACTAGGAGACAGACCGCAGCATCTTAAAGAATGGGAGAAAGGAGGACCCGGAGACAGACAGACAGACAGCAGCATCTAAAAGAGTGGGAGAGAGGAGGACCTGGAGACAGACAGACAGCAGCATCTAAAAGAGTGGGAGAGAGGAGGACCCGGAGACAGACAGACAGACAGCAGCATCTAAAAGAGTGGGAGAGAGGAGGACCTGGAGACAGACAGACAGCAGCATCTAAAAGAGTGGGAGAGAGGAGGACCCGGAGACAGACAGACAGCAGCATCTAAAAGAGTGGGAGAGAGGAGAACTAGGAGACAGACCGCAGCATCTAAGAGTGGGAGAGTGGAGGTACCGGAGACAGACAGACAGACAGCAGCATCTAAAAGAGTGGGAGAGAGGAGGACCTGGAGACAGACAGACAGCAGCATCTAAAAGAGTGGGAGAGAGGAGGACCCGGAGACAAACAGACAGACAGCAGCATCTAAAAGAGTGGGAGAGAGGAGGACCCGGAGACAGACAGACAGTCAGCAGCATCTAAAAGAGTGGAAGAGAGGAGGATACGGAGACAGACAGACAGACAGCAGCATCTAAAAGAGTGGGAAAGAGGAGGACGCGGAGACAGACAGACAGCAGCATCTAAAAGAGTGGGAGAGAGGAGGACCCTGAGACAGACAGACAGCAGCGTCTAAAAGAGTGGGAGAGAGGAGGATACGGAGACAGACAGACAGACAGCAGTATCTAAAAGAGTGGGAGGGAGGAGGACCCGGAGACAGACAGACAGCAGCATCAAAAAGACTGGGAGAGAGGAGGACCCGGAGAAAGACAGACAGGAGCATCTAAAAGAAAGGGAGAGAGGAGGACCCAGAGACAGATAGACAGCAGCATCTAAAACAACGGGAGAGAGGAGGACCCGGAGAGAGACAGACATACAGCTGCATCTAAAAGAGTGGGAGGGAGGAGTACCCGGAGACAGACAGACAGCAGCATCTAAAAGAGTGAGAGAGAGGAGGACCCGGAGACAGACAGACAGCAGCATCTAAAAGAGTGGGAGAGAGGAGGACCCGGAGACAGATAGACAGCAGCATCTAAAAGAGCGGGAGAGAAGAGGACCCGGATACAGACAGACAGCAGCATCTAAAACAGCGGGAGAGAGGAGGACCCGGAGACAGACAGACAGAGAGCAGCTTCTAAAAGAGTGGGACAGAGGAGGACCCGGAGACGGACAGACAGCAGCATCTAAAAGAGTGGGAGAGAGGAGGACCCGGAGACAGACAGCCAGCAGCATGTAAAAGAGAGGGAGAGAGGAGGACACGGAGACAGACAGACAGCAGCATCTAAAAGAGTGGAAGAGTGGAGGACCCGGAGACAGACAGACAGCAGCATCTAAAAGAGTGGGAGAGAGGAGGACCCGGAGACAGACAGACAGCAGCATCTAAAAGAGAGGGAGAGAGGAGGACCCGGAGACAGACAGTCAGCAGCATCTAAAAGAGTGGGAGAGAGTAGGACGCGGAGACAGAAAGACAGACAGCATTTAAAAGAGTGGGAGAGAGGAGGACCCAGAGACATACAGTCAGATAGCAGCATCTAACAGAGTGGGAGAGAGGAGGACCCGGAGACAGACAGACAGCAGCACGTAAAAGAGTGGCAGAGAGGAGGACCCAGAGACAGAGAGATAACAGCATCTCAAAGAGCAGGAGAGAGGAGGACCCGGAGACAGACAGACAGCAGCATCTAAAAGAGTGGGAGAGAGGAGGACCCGGAGACAGACAGACAGCAGTATCTAAAAGAGTGGGAGAGAGGAGGACCCGGAGACAGACAGACAGCAGCATCTAAAAATGTGGGAGAGAAGAGGACCCGGAGACAGACAGACAGCAGCATCTAAAAGAGTGGGAGAGAGGAGGACCCGGAGACAGACAGACAGACAGCAGCATGTAAAAGAGTGGGAGAGAGGAGGACCCTGAGACAGACAGACCGCAGCATCTAAAAGAGTGGGAGAGAGGAGCACCCGGAGACTGAGCAGCATCTAAAAGAGTGGGAGAGAGGAGGACCCGGAGTCAGACAGACAGACAGATGCATCTAATAGAGTGGGAGAGAGGAGGACCCGGAGACAGACAGACAGCAGCATCTAAAAGAGTGGGAGAGCGGTTGACCCGGAGACAGACAGACAGCAGCATCTAAAAGAGTGGGAGAGAGGAGGACGGGAGACAGACAGACAGCAGCATCTAAAAGAGTGGGAGAGAGGAGGACCCGGAGACAGACAGACAGCAGCATCTAAAAGAGCGGGAGAGAGGAGAAAGCGGAGACAGACAGACAGCAGCATCTAAAAGTGCGGGAGAAAGGAGGACCCGGAGATAGACAGACAGCAGCAACTAAAAGAGTGGGAGAGAGGAGGACACGGAGGCAGACAGACAACAGCATCTAAATAGTGGGAGAGAGCAGGTCCCGGAGACAGACAGACAGCAGCATCTAAAAGAGTTGGAGAGATGAGGACCCGGAGACAGAGCAGCATCTAAAAGAATGGGAGAGAGGAGGACCCGGAGACAGAGCAGCATCTAAAAGAGTGGGAGAGTGGAGGAACCGGAGACAGACAGACAGCAGCATCTAAAAGAGTGGGAGAGAGGAGGACCCGGAGACAGACAGACAGCAGCTTCTAAAAGAGTGGGAGAGAGGACGACCTGGAGACAGACAGACCAGCATTTAAAAGTTTGGTAGAGAGGAGGACCCCGAGACAGACAGACAGCTGCATCTAAACGAGTGGGAGAGAGGAGTACCCGGAGACAGACAGACAGCAGCATCTAAAAGAGTGGGAGAGAGGAGGACCCGGGGACAGACAGACAGCAGCATCTAAAAGAGTGGGAGAGAGGAGGACCGGGAGACAGACAGACAGCAGCATCTAAAAGAGTGGGAGAGAGGAGGACCCGGAGACAGACAGACAGCAGCATCTAAAAGAGCGGGAGAGAGGAGAAAGCGGAGACAGACAGACAGCAGCATCTAAAAGTGCGGGAGAGAGGAGGACCCGGAGATAGACAGACAGCAGCAACTAAAAGAGTGGGAGAGAGGAGGACACGGAAACAGACAGACAACAGCATCTAAACAGTGGGAGAGAGCAGGTCCCGGAGACAGACAGACAGCAGCATCTAAAAGAGTGGGAGAGATGAGGACCCGGAGACAGAGCAGCATCTAAAAGAGTGGGAGAGAGGAGGACCCGGAGACAGAGCAGCCTCTAAAAGAGTGGGAGAGTGGAGGACCCGGAGACAGACAGACAGCAGCATCTAAAAGAGTGGGAGAGAGGACGACCTGGAGACAGACAGACCAGCATTTAAAGGTTTGGTAGAGAGGAGGACCCCGAGACAGACAGACAGCTGCATCTAAACAAGTGGGAGAGAGGAGTACCCGGAGACAGACAGACAGCAGCATCTAAAAGAGTGGGAGAGAGGAGGACCCTGAGACAGACAGACAGCAGCATCTAAAAGAGTGGGAGAGAGGAGGACCCGGAGACAGACAGACAGCAGCATCTAAAAGAGTGGGAGAGAGGAGGACCCGGGGACAGACAGAAAGCAGCATGTAAAAGAGTGGGAGAGAAGAGGACCTCGAGACAGACAGACAGCAGCATCTAAAAGAGTGGGAAAGAGGAGGATACGGAGACAGACAGACAGAGAGCAGCATCTAAAAGAGTGGGGGAGAGGAGGACCCGGAGACAGACACACCGATGCATCTAAAAATGTGGGTGATAGGCGGGCACGGAGACAGACAGACAGCAGCATCGAAAAGAGTGGGAGAGAGCAGGACCCGGAGGCAGTCAGACAGTAGCATCTCAAAGAGTGGGAGAGATGAGGACCCGGAGACAGACAGACAGCAGCATCTAAAAGAGTGAGAGAGAGGAGTACCCGGAGACAGACAGACAGCAGCATCTAAATGAGTGGGAAAGAGGAGGACCCGGAGACAGACAGACAGCAGCATCTAAAAATGTGGGAGAGAAGAGGACCCGGAGACAGACAGACAGCAGCATTTAAAATAGTGGGAGAGAGGAGGACCCGGAGACAGACAGACAGACAGCAGCATCTAAAAGAGTGGGAGAGAGGAGGACCCGGAGACAGACAGACAGCAGCATCTAAAAGAGTGGGAGAGAGGAGGACCCGGAGACAGAGCAGCATCTAAAAGAGTGGGAGAGAGGAGGACCCAGAGACAGACAGACAGACAGCAGCATCTAAAAGAATGGGAGAGAGGAGGACCCGGAGACAGACAGACAGCAGCATCTAAAAGAGTGGGAGAGAGGAGGACCCGGAGACAGACAGACAGCAGCATCTAAAAGAGTGGGAGAGAGGAGGACCCGGAGACAGACAGACAGCAGCATCTAAAAGAGTGGGAGAGAGGAGGACCCGGAGACAGACAGACAGCAGCATCTAAAAGAGCGGGAGAGAGGAGGAACCGGAGACAGACAGACAGCAGCATCTAAAAGAGTGGGAGAGAGGAGGACCCGGAGATAGACAGACAGCAGCATCTAAAAGAGTGGGAGAGAGGAGGACACGGAGGCAGACAGACAACAGCATCTAAATAGTGGGAGAGAGCAGGTCCCGGAGACAGACAGACAGCAGCATCTAAAAGAGTTGGAGAGAGGAGGACCCGGAGACAGAGCAGCATCTAAAAGAGTGGGAGAGAGGAGGACCCGGAGACAGAGCAGCATCTAAAAGAGTGGGAGAGCGGAGGACCCGGAGACAGACAGACAGCAGCATCTAAAAGAGTGGGAGAGAGGAGGACCCGGAGACAGACAGACAGCAGCTTCTAAAAGAGTGGGAGAGAGGACGACCTGGAGACAGACAGACCAGCATTTAAAAGTTTGGGAGAGAGGAGGACCCCGAGACAGACAGACAGCTGCATCTAAACGAGTGGGAGAGAGGAGTACCCGGAGACAGACAGACAGCAGCATCTAAAAGAGTGGGAGAGAGGAGGACCCGGGGACAGACAGACAGCAGCATCTAAAAGAGTGGGAGAGAGGAGGACGGGAGACAGACAGACAGCAGCATCTAAAAGAGTGGGATAGCGGAGGACCCGGAGACAGACAGACAGCAGCATCTAAAAGAGTGGGAGAGAGGAGAACTAGGAGACAAAGCGCAGCATCTAAAAGAATGGGAGAGAGGAGGACCCGGAGACCGACAGACAGCAGCATCTAAAAGAGTGGGAGAGAGGAGGACCCGGAGACAGACAGACAGCAGCATCTAAAAGAGTGGGAGAGAGGAGGACCCGGAGACAGACAGACAGCAGCATCTAAAAGAGTGGGAGAGAGGAGGACCCGGAGACAGAGCGCAGCATCTAAAAGAGTGGGAGAGAGGAGCACCAGGAGACAGACAGCAGCATCTAAAAGAGTGGGAGAGAGGAGGACCCGGAGACAGACAGACAGCAGCATCTAAAAGAGTGGGAGAGAGGAGAACCCGGAGACAGACAGACCAGCATTTAAAAGATTTTGAGAGAGGAGGACCCAGAGACAGACAGACAGCTGCATCTAAAAGAGTGGGAGAGAGGAGTACCCGGAGACAGACAGACAGCAGCATCTAAAAGAGTGGGAGAGAGGAGGACCCTGAGACATACAGTCAGACAGCAGCACCTTACAGAGTGGGAGAGAGGAGGACCCGGAGACAGACAGACAGCAGCATCTAAAAGAGTGGGAGAGAGGAGGACCCGGAGACAGACAGACAGCAGCATCTAAAAGAGTGGGAGAGAAGAGGACCTCGAGACAGGCAGACAGCAGCATCTAAAAGAGTGGGAGAGAGGAGGATACGGAGACAGACATTCAGAGAGCAGCATCTAAAAGAGTGGGGGAGAGGAGGACCCGGAGACAGAAAGACCGATGCATCTAAAAATGTGGGAGAGAGGAGGGCACAGAGACCGACAGACAGCAACATCGAAAAGAGTGGGAGAGAGCAGGACCCGGAGGCAGTCAGACAGTAGCATCTCAAAGAGTGGGAGAGATGAGGACCCGGAGACAGACAGACAGCAGCATCTAAAAGAGTGAGAGAGAGGAGTACCCGGAGACAGACAGACAGCAGCATCTAAATGAGTGGGAAAGAGGAGGACCCGGAGACAGTCAGAAAGACAGCAGCATATAAAAGAGTGGGAGAGAGGAGGACACGGAGACAGACAGACAGACAGCAGCATCTAAAAGAGTGGGAGAGAGCAGGACCCGCAGAATGACAGACAGCAGCATCTAAAAGAGTGGGAGAGAGTAGGACCCTGAGACATACAGTCAGACAGCAGCATCTTACAGAGTGGGAGAGAGGAGGACACGGAGACAGACAGACAGACAGCAGCATCTAAAAGAGTGGGAGAGAGCAGGACCCGCAGAATGACAGACAGCAGCATCTAAAAGAGTGGGAGAGAGTAGGACCCTGAGACATACAGTCAGACAGCAGCATCTAAAAGAGTTGGAGTGAGGAGGACCCGGAGACAGACAGACAGCAGCATCTAAAAGAGTGGGAGAGAGGAGGACGGAGACAGACAGACAGCAGCATCTAAACGAGTGGGAGAGAGTAGGACCCGGAGACAAACAGAGAGCAGCATCTAAAAGACTGGGAGAGAGGTGACCCGGAGACAGACAGACAGCAGCATCAAAAAGAGTGGGAGAGAGGAGGACCCGGAGACAGACAGACAGCAGGATCTAAAAGAGTGGGAGAGAGGAGGACACGGAGACAGACAGACAGATAGCAGCATCTAAAAGAGTGGGAGAGAGGAGGACCCGGAGACAGACAGACAGCAGCATGTAAAAGAGTGGGAGAGAGGAGGACCCTGAGACAGACAGACAGCAGCATCTAAAAGAGTGTGAGAGAGGAGGACCCGGAGACAGACAGTCAGCAGCATCTAAAAGAGTGGGAGAGAGGAGGACGCGGAGACAGAAAGACAGACAGCATCGAAAAGAGTGGGAGAGAGGAGGACACGTAGAAAGACAGACAGCAGCATCTAAAAGAGTGGGAGAGAGGAGGACCCGGACACAGACAGACCGCAGCATCTAAAAGAGTGGGAGAGAGGAGGACCCGGAGACAGACAGAGAGCAGCATCTAAAAATGTGGGAGAGAGGAGCACCCGGAGACAGACAGACAGCAGCATCTAAAAGAGTGGGAGGGAGGAGGACCCGGAGACAGACAGAGAGCAGCATCTAAAACAGTGGGAGAGAGGAGGTCCCGAGACAGACAGACAGCAGCATCTAAAAGAGTGGGAGAGAGGAGGACACGGAGACAGACAGAAAGACAGCAGCATCTAAAAGAGTGGGAGAGAGGAGGACCTGGAGACAGACAGACAGACAGCAGCATGTAAAAGAGTGGGAGAGAGGTGGACCCTGAGACAGACAGACAGCAGCATCTAAAAGAGTGCGAGAGAGGAGGACACGGAGACACACAGACAGACAGAAGCATCTAAAAGAGTGGGAGAGAGGAGGACCCGGAGACAGACTGACAGCAGCATGTAAAAGAGTGGGAGAGAGGAGGACCCGGATACAGAGAGATAACAGCATCTCAAAGAGCAGGAGAGAGGAGGACCCGGAGACAGACAGACAGCAGCATCTAAAAGAGTGGGAGAGAGGAGGACACGGAGACAGACAGACAGCAGCATCTAAAAGAGTGGGAGAGAGGAGGACCCGGAGACAGACAGACAGCAGCATCTAAAAGAGTGGGAGAGAGGAGGACCCGGAGACAGACAGACAGACAGCAGCATGTAAAAGAGTGGGAGAGAGGAGGACCCTGAGACAGACAGACAGCAGCATCTAAAAGAGTGGGAGAGAGGAGCACCTGGAGACAGACAGACAGCAGCATGTAAAAGAGTGGGAGAGAGGTGGACCCTGAGACAGGCAGACAGCAGCATCTAAAAGAGTGGGAGAGAGGAGGACACGGAGACACACAGACAGACAGCAGCATCTAAAAGAGTGGGAGAAAGGAGGACCCGGAGACAGACAGACAGATGCATCTAAAAGAGTGGGAGAGAGGAGGACCCGGAGACAGACAGACAGCAGCATGTAAAAGAGTGGGAGAGTGGAGGACCCGGATACAGACAGACAGCAGCACGTAAAAGAGTGGCAGAGAGGAGGACCCAGAGACAGAGAGATAACAGCATCTCAAAGAGTGAGAGAGCGGAGGACCCGGAGACAGACAGACAGCAGCATCTAAAAGAGTGGGAGAGAGGAGGACCCGGAGACAGACAGACAGCAGCATCTAAAAATGTGGGAGAGAGGAGGACCCGGGGACAGACAGACAGCAGCATCTAAAAGAGTGGGAGAGAGGAGGACCCGGAGACAGACAGACAGACAGCAGCATGTAAAAGAGTGGGAGAGAGGAGGACCCTGAGACAGACAGACCGCAGCATCTAAAAGAGTGGGAGAGAGGAGCACCCGGAGACAGAGCAGCATCTAAAAGAGTGGGAGAGAGGAGGACCCGGAGACAGACAGGCAGACAGCAGCATCTAAAAGAGTGGGAGAGAGGAGGACCCGGAGACAGACAGACAGCATCATCTAAAAGAGTGGGAGAGAGGACGACCCGGAGACAGACAGACAGCAGCATCTAAAAGAGTCGGAGAGAGGAGGACCCGGAGACAGACAGAAAGCAGCCTCTAAAAGAGTGGGAGAGAGGAGGACCCGGAGACAGACAGACAGCAGCATCTAAAAGAGCGGGAGAGAGGAGAACCCGGAGACAGACAGACAGCAGCATCTAAAAGAATGGGAGAGAGGAGGACCCGGAGACAGACAGACAGCAGCATCTAAAAGAGTGGGAGAGAGGAGGACCCGGGGACAGACAGACAGCAGCATGTAAAAGAGTGGGAGAGAAGAGGACCTCGAGACAGGCAGACAGCAGCATCTAAAAGATTGGGAGAGAGGAGGATACGGAGACAGACATTCTGGGAGCAGCATCTAAAAGAGTGGGGGAGAGGAGGACCCGGAGACAGAAAGACCGATGCATCTAAAAATGTGGGAGAGAGGAGGGCACAGAGACAGACAGACAGCAACATCGAAAAGAGTGGGAGAGAGCAGGACCCGGAGGCAGTCAGACAGCAGCATCTAAATGAGTGGGAGAGAGGAGGACCCGGAGACAGACAGACAGCAGCATCTAAAAGAGTGAGAGAGAGGAGTACCCGGAGACAGACAGACAGCAGCATCTAAATGAGTGGGAGAGAGGAGGACCCGGAGACAGTCAGACAGACAGCAGCATATAAAAGAGTGGGAGAGAGGAGGACACGGAGACAGACAGACAGACAGCAGCATCTAAAAGAGTGGGAGAGAGCAGGACCCGCAGAATGACAGACAGCAGCATCTAAAAGAGTGGGAGAGAGGAGGACCCTGAGACAGACAGACAGCAGCATCTAACAGAGTGGGAGAGAGGAGGACACGGAGACAGACAGACAGACAGCAGCATCTAAAAGAGTGGGAGAGAGCAGGACCCGCAGAATGACAGACAGCAGCATCTAAAAGAGTGGGAGAGAGGAGGACCCTGAGACAGACAGACAGCAGCATCTTATAGAGTGGGAGAGAGGAGGACCCGGAGACAGACAGACAGCAGCATCTAAAAGAGTTGGAGAGAGGAGGACCCGGAGACAGACAGACAGCAGCATCTAAAAGAGTGGGAGAGAGGAGGACCCGGAGACAGACAGACAGCCGCATCTCAAAGAGTAGGAGAGAGGAGGACACGTAGACAGACAGACAGCAGCATCTAAAAGAGTGGGAGAGAGGAGGACCCGGAGACAGACAGACAGCAGCATCTAAACGAGTGGGAGAGAGTAGGACCCGGAGACAAACAGAGAGCAGCATCTAAAAGACTGGGAGAGAGGAGGACCCGGAGACAGACAGACAGCAGCATCAAAAAGAGTGGGAGAGAGGAGGATCCGGAGACAGACAGACAGCAGGATCTAAAAGAGTGGGAGAGAGGAGGACACGGAGACAGACAGACAGATAGCAGCATCTAAAAGAGTGGGAGAGAGGAGGACCCGGAGACAGACAGACAGACAGCAGCATGTAAAAGAGTGGGAGAGAAGAGGACCCTGAGACAGACAGACAGCAGCATCTAAAAGAGTGCGAGAGAGGAGGACCCGGAGACAGACAGACAGCAGCATCTAAAAGAGTGGGAGAGAGGAGGACGCGGAGACAGACAGACAGACAGCATCTAAAAGAGTGGGAGAGAGGAGGACACGGAGACAGACAGACAGCAGCATCTAAAAGAGTGGGAGAGAGGAGGACCCGGACACAGACAGACCGCAGCATCTAAAAGAGTGGGAGAGAGGAGGACCCGGAGACAGAGAGAGAGCAGCATCTAAAAGAGTGGGAGAGAGGAGGACCCGGAGACAGACAGACAGCAGCATCTAAAAGAGTGGGAGAGAGGAGGACCCGGAGACAGACAGAGAGCAGCATCTAAAAGAGTGGGAGAGAGGAGGACCCGGAGACAGACAGACAGCAGCATCTAAAAGAGTGGGAGAGAGGAGGACCCGGAGAAAGACAGACAGCAGCATCTAAAAGAGTGGGAGAGAGGAGGACCCGGAGACAGACAGACAGCAGCATCTAAAAGAGTGGGAGAGAGGAGGACCCGGAGACAGACAGACAGCAGCATCTAAAAGAGTGGGAGAGAGGAGGACCCGGAGACAGACAGACAGACAGCAGCATGTAAAAGAGTGGGAGAGAGGAGGACCCTGAGACAGACAGACCGCAGCATCTAAAAGAGTGGGAGAGAGGAGCACCCGGAGACAGAGCAGCATCTAAAAGAGTGGGAGAGAGGAGCACCTGGAGACAGACAGACAAAGAGCAGCATCTAAAAGAGTGGGAGAGAGGAGGACCCGGAGACAGACAGACAGCACCATTTAAAAGAGTGGGAGAGATTGAGGACCCGGAGACAGACAGACAGCAGCATCTAAAAGAGTCGGAGAGAGGAGGACCCGGAGACAGACAGAAAGCAGCCTCTAAAAGAGTGGGAGAGAGGAGGACCCGGAGACAGACAGACAGCAGCATCTAAAAGAGCGGGAGAGAGGAGAACCGGAGACAGACAGACAGCAGCATCTAAAAGAATGGGAGAGAGGAGGACCCGGAGACAGACAGACAGCAGCATCTAAAAGAGTGGGAGAGAGGAGGACCCGGGGACAGACAGACAGCAGCATGTAAAAGAGTGGGAGAGAAGAGGACCTCGAGACAGGCAGACAGCAGCATCTAAAAGATTGGGAGAGAGGAGGATACGGAGACAGACATTCTGGGAGCAGCATCTAAAAGAGTGGGGGAGAGGAGGACCCGGAGACAGAAAGACCGATGCATCTAAAAATGTGGGAGAGAGGAGGGCACAGAGACAGACAGACAGCAACATCGAAAAGAGTGGGAGAGAGCAGGACCCGGAGGCAGTCAGACAGTAGCATCTCAAAGAGTGGGAGAGATGAGGACCCGGAGACAGACAGACAGCAGCATCTAAAAGAGTGAGAGAGAGGAGTACCCGGAGACAGACAGACAGCAGCATCTAAATGAGTGGGAAAGAGGAGGACCCGGAGACAGTCAGAAAGACAGCAGCATATAAAGGAGTGGGAGAGAGGAGGACACGGAGACAGACAGACAGACAGCAGCATCTAAAAGAGTGGGAGAGAGCAGGACCCGCAGAATGACAGACAGCAGCATCTAAAAGAGTGGGAGAGAGGAGGACACGGAGACACACAGACAGACAGAAGCATCTAAAAGAGTGGGAGAGAGGAGGGCCCGGAGACAGACTGACAGCAGCATGTAAAAGAGTGGGAGAGAGGAGGACCCGGATACAGAGAGATAACAGCATCTCAAAGAGCAGGAGAGAGGAGGACCCGGAGACAGACAGACAGCAGCATCTAAAAGAGTGGGAGAGAGGAGGACACGGAGACAGACAGACAGCAGCATCTAAAAGAGTGGGAGAGAGGAGGACCCGGAGACAGACAGACAGCAGCATCTAAAAGAGTGGGAGAGAGGAGGACCCGGAGACAGACAGACAGACAGCAGCATGTAAAAGAGTGGGAGAGAGGAGGACCCTGAGACAGACAGACAGCAGCATCTAAAAGAGTGGGAGAGAGGAGGACATGGAGACAGACAGACAGCAGCATCTAAAAGAGTGGGAGAGAGGTGGACCCGGAGACAGACAGACAGCAGCATCTAAAAGAGTGGGAGAGAGGAGGACACGGCACAGACAGACAGCAGCATCTAAAAGAGTGGGAGAGAGGAGGACCCGGAGACAGACAGAAAGCAGCATCTAAAAGAGTGGGAGAGAGGAGGACCCGGAGACAGACAGACAGCAGCATCTAAAAGAGTGGGAGAGAGGAGGACCCGGATACAGACAGACAGCAGCACGTAAAAGAGTGGCAGAGAGGAGGACCCAGAGACAGAGAGATAACAGCATCTCAAAGAGCAGGAGAGAGGAGGACCCGGAGACAGACAGACAGCAGCATCTAAAAGAGTGGGAGAGAGGAGGACCCGGAGACAGACAGACAGCAGCATCTAAAAGAGTGGGAGAGAGGAGGACCCGGGGACAGACAGACAGCAGCATCTAAAAGAGTGGGAGAGAGGAGGACCCGGAGACAGACAGACAGCAGCATCTAAAAGAGTGGGAGAGAGGAGGACCCTGAGACAGACAGACCGCAGCATCTAAAAGAGTGGGAGAGAGGAGGACCCGGAGACAGAGCAGCATCTAAAAGAGTGGGAGAGAGGAGGACCCGGAGACAGACAGACAGCAGCATCTAAAAGAGTGGGAGAGAGGAGGACCCGGAGACAGACAGACAGCAGCATCTAAAAGAGTGGGAGAGAGGACGACCCGGAGACAGACAGACAGCAGCATCTGAAAGAGGGCTAGAGAGGAGGACCCGGAGACAGACAGACAGCAGCATCTAAAAGAGTGGGAGAGAGGAGGACCCGGAGACAGACAGACAGCAGCATCTAAAAGAGCGGGAGAGAGGAGGACCCGGAGACAGACAGACAGCAGCATCTAAAAGAGTGGGAGAGAGGAGGACCCGGAGACAGACAGACAGCAGCATCTAAAAGAGTGGGAGAGAGGAGGACCCGGAGACAGACAGACAGCAGCATCTAAAAGAGTGGGAGAGAGGAGGACCCGGAGACAGACAGACAGCAGCATCTAAAAGAGTGGGAGAGAGGAGGATACGGTGACAGACAGACAGAGAGCAGCATCTAAAAGAGTGGGAGAGAGGAGGACCCGGAGACAGACAGACCGATGCCACTAAAAATGTGGGAGAGAGGAGGGCCCCGAGACAGACAGACAGCAGCATCGAAAAGAGTGGGAGAGAGCAGGACCCGGAGGCAGTCAGACAGCAGCATCTAAAAGAGTGGGAGAGAGGAGGACCCGGAGACAGACAGACAGCAGCATCTAAAAGAGTGGGAGAGAGGAGGACCCGGAGACAGACAGACAGCAGCATCTAAAAGAGTGGGAGAGAGGAGGACCCGGAGACAGTCAGAAAGACAGCAGCATATAAAAGAGTGGGAGAGAGGAGGACACGGAGACCGACAGACAGACAGCAGCATCTAAAAGAGTGGGAGAGAGCAGGACCCGCAGAATGACAGACAGCAGCATCTAAAAGAGTGGGAGAGAGGAGGACCCGGAGACAGACAGACAGCAGCATCTAAAAGAGTGGGAGAGAGGAGGACCCGGAGACAGACAGACAGCAGCATCTAAAAGAGTGGGAGAGAGGAGGACCCGGAGACAGACAGACAGCAGCATCTAAAAGAGTGGGAGAGAGGAGGACCCGGAGACAGACAGACAGCAGCATCTAAAGAGTGGGAGAGAGGAGGACCCGGAGACAGACAGACAGCAGCATCTAAAAGAGTGGGAGAGAGGAGAACTCGGAGACAGACAGCAGCATCTAAAAGAGTGGGAGAGAGGAGAACCAGGAGACAGACAGCAGCATCTAAAAGAGTGCAGCAGAGGCGGACCCGGAGACAGACAGACAGCAGCATCTAAAAGAGTGGCAGAGGGAAGGACCCAGAGACAGACAGACAGCAGCATCTAAAAGAGTGGGAGAGAGGAGGACCCGGAGACAGACAGACAGCAGCATCTAAAAGAGTGGGAGCGAGCATGTCCCGGAGACAGACAGACAGCAGCATCTAAAAGAGTGGGAGAGAGGAGGACCCGGAGACAGACAGACAGCAGCATCTAAAAGAGTGGGAGAGAGGAGGACCCGGAGACAGACAGACAGCAGCATCTAAAAGAGTGGGAGAGAGGAGGACCCGGAGACAGACAGACAGCAGCATCTAAAAGAGTGGGAGAGAGGAGGACCCGGAGACAGACAGACAGCAGCATCTAAAAGAGTGGGAGAGAGGAGGACCCGGAGACAGACAGACAGCAGCATCTAAAAGAGTGGGAGAGAGGAGGACCCGGAGACAGACAGACAGCAGCATCTAAAAGAGTGGGAGAGAGGAGGACCCGGAGACAGACAGACAGCAGCATCTAAAAGAGTGGGAGAGAGGAGGACCCGGAGACAGACAGACAGCAGCATCTAAAAGAGTGGGAGAGAGGAGGACCCGGAGACAGACAGACAGCAGCATCTAAAAGAGTGGGAGAGAGGAGGACCCGGAGACAGACAGACAGCAGCATCTAAAAGAGTGGGAGAGAGGAGGACCCGGAGACAGACAGACAGCAGCATCTAAAAGAGTGGGAGAGAGGAGGACCCGGAGACAGACAGACAGCAGCATCTAAAAGAGTGGGAGAGAGGAGGACCCGGAGACAGACAGACAGCAGCATCTAAAAGAGTGGGAGAGAGGAGGACCCGGAGACAGACAGACAGCAGCATCTAAAAGAGTGGGAGAGAGGAGGACCCGGAGACAGACAGACAGCAGCATCTAAAAGAGTGGGAGAGAGGAGGACCCGGAGACAGACAGACAGACAGCAGCATCTAAAAGAGTGGGAGAGAGGAGGACCCGGAGACAGACAGACAGCAGCATCTAAAAGAGTGGGAGAGAGGAGGACCCGGAGACAGACAGCAGCATCTAAAAGAGTGGGAGAGAGGAGGACCCGGAGACAGACAGACAGCAGCATCTAAAAGAGTGGGAGAGAGGAGGACCCGGAGACAGACAGACAGCATCATCTAAAAGAGTGGGAGAGAGGACGACCCGGAGACAGACAGACAGCAGCATCTAAAAGAGTCGGAGAGAGGAGGACCCGGAGACAGACAGAAAGCAGCTTCTAAAAGAGTGGGAGAGAGGAGGACCCGGAGACAGACAGACAGCAGCATCTAAAAGAGCGGGAGAGAGGAGAACCCGGAGACAGACAGACAGCAGCATCTAAAAGAATGGGAGAGAGGAGGACCCGGAGACAGACAGACAGCAGCATCAAAAAGAGTGGGAGAGAGGAGGACCCTGAGACAGACAGACAGCAGCATCTAAACGAGCGGGAGAGAAGAGGACCTCGAGACAGGCAGACAGCAGCATCTAAAAGATTGGGAGAGAGGAGGATACGGAGACAGACAGACAGAGAGCAGCATCTAAAAGAGTGGGGGAGAGGAGGACCCGGAGACAGACACACCGATGCATCTAAAAATGTGGGAGAGAGGAGGGCCCGGAGACAGACAGACAGCAGCATCTAAAAGAGTGGGAGAGAGCAGGACCCGGAGACAGACAGACAGCAGCATCTAAAAGAGTGGGAGAGAGGAGGACCCGGAGACAGACAGACAGCAGCATCTAAAAGAGTGGGAGAGAGGAGGACCCGGAGACAGACAGACAGCAGCATCTAAAAGAGTGGGAGAGAGGAGGACCCGGAGACAGACAGACAGCAGCATCTAAAAGAGTGGGAGAGAGGAGGACCCGGAGACAGACAGACAGCAGCATCTAAAAGAGTGGGAGAGAGGAGGACCCGGAGACAGACAGACAGCAGCATCTAAAATAGTGGGAGAGAGGAGGACCCGGAGACAGACAGACAGCAGCATCTAAAAGTGTGGGAGAGAGGAGGACCCGGAGACAGACAGACAGCAGCATCTAAAATAGCGGGAGAGAGGAAAACCCGGAGACAGACAGACAGCAGCATCTAAAAGAGTGGGAGAGAGGAGGACCCGGAGACAGACAGACAGCAGCATCTAAAAGAGCGGGAGAGAGGAGGACCCGGAGACAGACAGACAGCAGCATCTAAAAGAGTGGGAGAGAGGAGGACCCGGAGACAGACAGACAGCAGCATCTAAAAGAGTGGGAGAGAGGAGGACCCGGAGACAGACAGACAGCAGTATCTAAAAGAGTGGGAGAGAGGAGGACCCGGAGACAGACAGACAGCAGCATCTAAAAGAGTGGGAGAGAGGAGGACCCGGAGACAGACAGACAGCAGCATCTAAAAGAGTGGGAGAGAGGAGGACCCGGAGACAGACAGACAGCAGCATCTAAAAGACTGGGAGAGAGGAGGACCCGGAGACAGACAGACAGCAGCATCTAAAAGAGTGGGAGAGAGGAGGACCCGGAGACAGACAGACAGCAGCATCTAAAAGAGTGGGAGAGAGGAGGACACGGAGACAGACAGACAGCAGCATCTAAAAGAGTGGGAGAGAGGAGGACCCGGAGACAGACAGACAGCAGCATCTAAAAGAGTGGGAGAGAGGAGGACCCTGAGACAGACAGACAGCAGCATCTAAAAGAGTGCGAGAGAGGAGGACCCGGAGACAGACAGTCAGCAGCATCTAAAAGAGTGGGAGAGAGGAGGACGCGGAGACAGAAAGACAGACAGCATCTAAAAGAGTGGGAGAGAGGAGGACCCGGAGACAGACAGACAGCAGCATCTAAAAGAGTGGGAGAGAGGAGGACCCGGACACAGACAGACAGCAGCATCTAAAAGAGTGGGAGAGAGGAGGACCCGGAGACAGAGAGAGAGCAGCATCTAAAAATGTGGGAGAGAGGAGCACCCGGAGACAGACAGACAGCAGCATCTAAAAGAGTGGGAGAGAGGAGGACCCGGAGACAGACAGAGAGCAGCATCTAAAACAGTGGGAGAGAGGAGGACCCGAGACAGACAGACAGCAGCATCTAAAAGAGTGGGAGAGAGGAGGACACGGAGACAGACAGAAAGACAGCAGCATCTAAAAGAGTGGGAGAGAGGAGGACCCGGAGACAGACTGACAGCAGCATCTAAAAGAGTGGGAGAGAGGAGGACCCGGAGACAGACAGACAGCAGCATCTAAAAGAGCTGGAGAGAGGAGGACCCGGAGACAGACAGACAGCAGCATCTAAAAGAGTGGGAGAGAGGAGGACCCGGAGACAGACAGACAGCAGCATCTAAAAGAGTGGGAGAGAGGAGGACCCGGAGACAGACAGACAGCAGCATCTAAAAGAGTGGGAGAGAGGAGGACCCGGAGACAGACAGACAGCAGCATCTAAAAGAGTGGGAGAGAGGAGGACCCGGAGACAGACAGACAGACAGCAGCATGTAAAAGAGTGGGAGAGAGGAGGACCCGGAGACAGACAGACAGCAGCATCTAAAAGAGTGGGAGAGAGGAGGACACGGAGACAGACAGACAGCAGCATCTAAAAGAGTGGGAGAGAGGAGGACCCGGAGACAGACAGACAGCAGCATCTAAAAGAGTGGGAGAGAGGAGGACCCGGAGACAGACAGACAGCAGCATCTAAAAGAGTGGGAGAGCGGAGGACCCGGAGACAGACAGACAGCAGCATCTAAAAGAGTGGGAGAGAGGAGGACCCGGAGACAGACAGACAGCAGCATCTAAAAGAGCTGGAGAGAGGAGGACCCGGAGACAGACAGACAGCAGCATCTAAAAGAGTGGGAGAGAGGATGACCCGGAGACAGACAGACAGCAGCATCTAAAAGAGTGGGAGAGAGGAGGACCCGGAGACAGACAGACAGCAGCATCTAAAAGAGTGGGAGAGAGGAGGACCCGGAGACAGACAGACAGCAGCATCTAAAAGAGTGGGAGAGAGGAGGACCCGGAGACAGACAGACAGCAGCATCTAAAAGAGTGGGAGAGAGGAGGACCCGGAGACAGACAGACAGCAGCATCTAAAAGAGTGGGAGAGAGGAGGACCCGGAGACAGACAGACAGCAGCATCTAAAAGAGTGGGAGAGAGGAGGACCCGGAGACAGACAGACAGCAGCATCTAAAAGAGTGGGAGAGAGGAGGACCCGGAGACAGACAGACAGCAGCATCTAAAAGAGTGGGAGAGAGGAGGACCCGGAGACAGACAGACAGCAGCATCTAAAAGAGTGGGAGAGAGGAGGACCCGGAGACAGACAGACAGCAGCATCTAAAAGAGTGGGAGAGAGGAGGACCCGGAGACAGACAGACAGCAGCATCTAAAAGAGTGGGAGAGAGGAGGACCCGGAGACAGACAGACAGCAGCATCTAAAAGAGTGGGAGAGAGGAGGACCCGGAGACAGACAGACAGCAGCATCTAAAAGAGTGGGAGAGAGGAGGACCCGAGACAGACAGACAGCAGCATCTAAAAGAGTGGGAGAGAGGAGGACCCGGAGACAGACAGACAGCAGCATCTAAAAGAGTGGGAGAGAGGAGGACCCGGAGACAGACAGACAGCAGCATCTAAAAGAGTGGGAGAGAGGAGGACCCGGAGACAGACAGACAGCAGCATCTAAAAGAGTGGGAGAGAGGAGGACCCGGAGACAGACAGACAGCAGCATCTAAAAGAGTGGGAGAGAGGAGGACCCGGAGACAGACAGACAGCAGCATCTAAAAGAGTGGGAGAGAGGAGGACCCGGAGACAGACAGACAGCAGCATCTAAAAGAGTGGGAGAGAGGAGGACCCGGAGACAGACAGACAGCAGCATCTAAAAGAGTGGGAGAGAGGAGGACCCGGAGACAGACAGACAGCAGCATCTAAAAGAGTGGGAGAGAGGAGGACCCGGAGACAGACAGACAGCAGCATCTAAAAGAGTGGGAGAGAGGAGGACCCGGAGACAGACAGACAGCAGCATCTAAAAGAGTGGGAGAGAGGAGGACCCGGAGACAGACAGACAGCAGCATCTAAAAGAGTGGGAGAGAGGAGGACCCGGAGACAGACAGACAGCAGCATCTAAAAGAGTGGGAGAGAGGAGGACCCGGAGACAGACAGACAGCAGCATCTAAAAGAGTGGGAGAGAGGAGGACCGGAGACAGACAGACAGCAGCATCTAAAAGAGTGGGAGAGAGGAGGACCCGGAGACAGACAGACAGCAGCATCTAAAAGAGTGGGAGAGAGGAGGACCCGGAGACAGACAGACAGCAGCATCTAAAAGAGTGGGAGAGAGGAGGACCCGGAGACAGACAGACAGCAGCATCTAAAAGAGTGGGAGAGAGGAGGACCCGGAGACAGACAGACAGCAGCATCTAAAAGAGTGGGAGAGAGGAGGACCCGGAGACAGACAGACAGCAGCATCTAAAAGAGTGGGAGAGAGGAGGACCCGGAGACAGACAGACAGCAGCATCTAAAAGAGTGGGAGAGAGGAGAGAGCAGCACCGAGGAGACAGACAGACAGCAGCATCTAAAAGAGTGGGAGAGAGGAGGACCCGGAGACAGACAGACAGCAGCATCTAAAAGAGTGGGAGAGAGGAGGACCGGAGACAGACAGACAGCAGCATCTAAAAGAGTGGGAGAGAGGAGGACCCGGAGACAGACAGACAGCAGCATCTAAAAGAGTGGGAGAGAGGAGGACCCGGAGACAGACAGACAGCAGCATCTAAAAGAGTGGGAGAGAGGAGGACCCGGAGACAGACAGACAGCAGCATCTAAAAGAGTGGGAGAGAGGAGGACCCGGAGACAGACAGACAGCAGCATCTAAAAGAGTGGGAGAGAGGAGGACCCGGAGACAGACAGACAGCAGCATCTAAAAGAGTGGGAGAGAGGAGGACCCGGAGACAGACAGACAGCAGCATCTAAAAGAGTGGGAGAGAGGAGGACCCGGAGACAGACAGACAGCAGCATCTAAAAGAGTGGGAGAGAGGAGGACCCGGAGACAGACAGACAGCAGCATCTAAAAGAGTGGGAGAGAGGAGGACCCGGAGACAGACAGACAGCAGCATCTAAAAGAGTGGGAGAGAGGAGGACCCGGAGACAGACAGACAGCAGCATCTAAAAGAGTGGGAGAGAGGAGGACCCGGAGACAGACAGACAGCAGCATCTAAAAGAGTGGGAGAGAGGAGGACCCGGAGACAGACAGACAGCAGCATCTAAAAGAGTGGGAGAGAGGAGGACCCGGAGACAGACAGACAGCAGCATCTAAAAGAGTGGGAGAGAGGAGGACCCGGAGACAGACAGACAGCAGCATCTAAAAGAGTGGGAGAGAGGAGGACCCGGAGACAGACAGACAGCAGCATCTAAAAGAGTGGGAGAGAGGAGGACCCGGAGACAGACAGACAGCAGCATCTAAAAGAGTGGGAGAGAGGAGGACCCGGAGACAGACAGACAGCAGCATCTAAAAGAGTGGGAGAGAGGAGGACCCGGAGACAGACAGACAGCAGCATCTAAAAGAGTGGGAGAGAGGAGGACCCGGAGACAGACAGACAGCAGCATCTAAAAGAGTGGGAGAGAGGAGGACCCGGAGACAGACAGACAGCAGCATCTAAAAGAGTGGGAGAGAGGAGGACCGGAGACAGACAGACAGCAGCATCTAAAAGAGTGGGAGAGAGGAGGACCCGGAGACAGACAGACAGCAGCATCTAAAAGAGTGGGAGAGAGGAGGACCCGGAGACAGACAGACAGCAGCATCTAAAAGAGTGGGAGAGAGGAGGACCCGGAGACAGACAGACAGCAGCATCTAAAAGAGTGGGAGAGAGGAGACCCGGAGACAGACAGACAGCAGCATCTAAAAGAGTGGGAGAGAGGAGGACCGGAGACAGACAGACAGCAGCATCTAAAAGAGTGGGAGAGAGGAGGACCCGGAGACAGACAGACAGCAGCATCTAAAAGAGTGGGAGAGAGGAGGACCCGGAGACAGACAGACAGCAGCATCTAAAAGAGTGGGAGAGAGGAGGACCCGGAGACAGACAGACAGCAGCATCTAAAAGAGTGGGAGAGAGGAGGACCCGGAGACAGACAGACAGCAGCATCTAAAAGAGTGGGAGAGAGGAGGACCCGGAGACAGACAGACAGCAGCATCTAAAAGAGTGGGAGAGAGGAGGACCCGGAGACAGACAGACAGCAGCATCTAAAAGAGTGGGAGAGAGGAGGACCCGGAGACAGACAGACAGCAGCATCTAAAAGAGTGGGAGAGAGGAGGACCCGGAGACAGACAGACAGCAGCATCTAAAAGAGTGGGAGAGAGGAGGACCCGGAGACAGACAGACAGCAGCATCTAAAAGAGTGGGAGAGAGGAGGACCCGGAGACAGACAGACAGCAGCATCTAAAAGAGTGGGAGAGAGGAGGACCCGGAGACAGACAGACAGCAGCATCTAAAAGAGTGGGAGAGAGGAGGACCCGGAGACAGACAGACAGCAGCATCTAAAAGAGTGGGAGAGAGGAGGACCCGGAGACAGACAGACAGCAGCATCTAAAAGAGTGGGAGAGAGGAGGACCCGGAGACAGACAGACAGCAGCATCTAAAAGAGTGGGAGAGAGGAGGACCCGGAGACAGACAGACAGCAGCATCTAAAAGAGTGGGAGAGAGGAGGACCCGGAGACAGACAGACAGCAGCATCTAAAAGAGTGGGAGAGAGGAGGACCCGGAGACAGACAGACAGCAGCATCTAAAAGAGTGGGAGAGAGGAGGACCCGGAGACAGACAGACAGCAGCATCTAAAAGAGTGGGAGAGAGGAGGACCCGGAGACAGACAGACAGCAGCATCTAAAAGAGTGGGAGAGAGGAGGACCCGGAGACAGACAGACAGCAGCATCTAAAAGAGTGGGAGAGAGGAGGACCCGGAGACAGACAGACAGCAGCATCTAAAAGAGTGGGAGAGAGGAGGACCCGGAGACAGACAGACAGCAGCATCTAAAAGAGTGGGAGAGAGGAGGACCCGGAGACAGACAGACAGCAGCATCTAAAAGAGTGGGAGAGAGGAGGACCCGGAGACAGACAGACAGCAGCATCTAAAAGAGTGGGAGAGAGGAGGACCCGGAGACAGACAGACAGCAGCATCTAAAAGAGTGGGAGAGAGGAGGACCCGGAGACAGACAGACAGCAGCATCTAAAAGAGTGGGAGAGAGGAGGACCGGAGACAGACAGACAGCAGCATCTAAAAGAGTGGGAGAGAGGAGGACCCGGAGACAGACAGACAGCAGCATCTAAAAGAGTGGGAGAGAGGAGGACCCGGAGACAGACAGACAGCAGCATCTAAAAGAGTGGGAGAGAGGAGGACCCGGAGACAGACAGACAGCAGCATCTAAAAGAGTGGGAGAGAGGAGGACCCGGAGACAGACAGACAGCAGCATCTAAAAGAGTGGGAGAGAGGAGGACCCGGAGACAGACAGACAGCAGCATCTAAAAGAGTGGGAGAGAGGAGGACCCGGAGACAGACAGACAGCAGCATCTAAAAGAGTGGGAGAGAGGAGGACCCGGAGACAGACAGACAGCAGCATCTAAAAGAGTGGGAGAGAGGAGGACCCGGAGACAGACAGACAGCAGCATCTAAAAGAGTGGGAGAGAGGAGGACCCGGAGACAGACAGACAGCAGCATCTAAAAGAGTGGGAGAGAGGAGGACCCGGAGACAGACAGACAGCAGCATCTAAAAGAGTGGGAGAGAGGAGGACCCGGAGACAGACAGACAGCAGCATCTAAAAGAGTGGGAGAGAGGAGGACCCGGAGACAGACAGACAGCAGCATCTAAAAGAGTGGGAGAGAGGAGGACCCGGAGACAGACAGACAGCAGCATCTAAAAGAGTGGGAGAGAGGAGGACCCGGAGACAGACAGACAGCAGCATCTAAAAGAGTGGGAGAGAGGAGGACCCGGAGACAGACAGACAGCAGCATCTAAAAGAGTGGGAGAGAGGAGGACCCGGAGACAGACAGACAGCAGCATCTAAAAGAGTGGGAGAGAGGAGGACCCGGAGACAGACAGACAGCAGCATCTAAAAGAGTGGGAGAGAGGAGGACCCGGAGACAGACAGACAGCAGCATCTAAAAGAGTGGGAGAGAGGAGACCCGGAGACAGACAGACAGCAGCATCTAAAAGAGTGGGAGAGAGGAGGACCCGGAGACAGACAGACAGCAGCATCTAAAAGAGTGGGAGAGAGGAGGACCCGGAGACAGACAGACAGCAGCATCTAAAAGAGTGGGAGAGAGGAGGACCCGGAGACAGACAGACAGCAGCATCTAAAAGAGTGGGAGAGAGGAGGACCCGGAGACAGACAGACAGCAGCATCTAAAAGAGTGGGAGAGAGGAGGACCCGGAGACAGACAGACAGCAGCATCTAAAAGAGTGGGAGAGAGGAGGACCCGGAGACAGACAGACAGCAGCATCTAAAAGAGTGGGAGAGAGGAGGACCCGGAGACAGACAGACAGCAGCATCTAAAAGAGTGGGAGAGAGGAGGACCCGGAGACAGACAGACAGCAGCATCTAAAAGAGTGGGAGAGAGGAGGACCCGGAGACAGACAGACAGCAGCATCTAAAAGAGTGGGAGAGAGGAGGACCCGGAGACAGACAGACAGCAGCATCTAAAAGAGTGGGAGAGAGGAGGACCCGGAGACAGACAGACAGCAGCATCTAAAAGAGTGGGAGAGAGGAGGACCCGGAGACAGACAGACAGCAGCATCTAAAAGAGTGGGAGAGAGGAGGACCCGAGACAGACAGACAGCAGCATCTAAAAGAGTGGGAGAGAGGAGGACCCGGAGACAGACAGACAGCAGCATCTAAAAGAGTGGGAGAGAGGAGGACCCGGAGACAGACAGACAGCAGCATCTAAAAGAGTGGGAGAGAGGAGGACCCGGAGACAGACAGACAGCAGCATCTAAAAGAGTGGGAGAGAGGAGGACCCGGAGACAGACAGACAGCAGCATCTAAAAGAGTGGGAGAGAGGAGGACCCGGAGACAGACAGACAGCAGCATCTAAAAGAGTGGGAGAGAGGAGGACCCGGAGACAGACAGACAGCAGCATCTAAAAGAGTGGGAGAGAGGAGGACCCGGAGACAGACAGACAGCAGCATCTAAAAGAGTGGGAGAGAGGAGGACCCGGAGACAGACAGACAGCAGCATCTAAAAGAGTGGGAGAGAGGAGGACCCGGAGACAGACAGACAGCAGCATCTAAAAGAGTGGGAGAGAGGAGGTTCCAGAGACAGACAGACAGCTGCATCTAAAAGAGCGGGAGAGAAGAGGACCTCGAGACAGACAGACAGCAGCATCTAAAAGAGCGGGAGACAGGAAGACCCGGAGACAGACAGACAGCAGCATCTAAAAGAGTGGGAGAGAGGAGGACCCGGAGACAGACAGACAGCAGCATCTAAAAGAGTGGGAGAGAGGAGGACCCGGAGACAGACAGACAGCAGCATCTAAAAGAGTGGGAGAGAGTAAGACCCGGAGACAGACAGACAGCAGCATCTAAAAGAGTGGGAGAGTGGAGGTACCGGAGACAGACAGACAGCAGCATCTAAATGAGAGGGAGAGAGGAGGACACGGAAACAGAGCAGCATCTAAAAGAGGGGGAGAGAGGAGGACCCGGAGACAGACAGACAGCAGCATCTAAAAGAGTGGGAGAGAGGAGAACAATTAGACAGACAGCAGCATCTAAAAGAGTGGGAGAGAGGAGAACCAGGAGACAGACAGCAGCATCTAAAAAAGTGGGATAGAGGAGGACACGGAGACAGTCAGACAGCAGCATCTAAAAGAGTGGGAGAGAGGAGGACCCGGAGACAGACAGACAGCAGCATCTAAAAGAGTGGGAGAGAGGAGGACCCGGAGACAGACAGACAGCAGCATCTAAAAGAGTGGGAGAGAGGAGGACCCGGAGACAGACAGACAGCAGCATCTAAAAGAGTGGGAGAGAGGAGGACCCGGAGACAGACAGACAGCAGCATCTAAAAGAGTGGGAGAGAGGAGGACCCGGAGACAGACAGACAGCAGCATCTAAAAGAGTGGGAGAGAGGAGGACCCGGAGACAGACAGACAGCAGCATCTAAAAGAGTGGGAGAGAGGAGGACCCGGAGACAGACAGACAGCAGCATCTAAAAGAGTGGGAGAGAGGAGGACCCGGAGACAGACAGACAGCAGCATCTAAAAGAGTGGGAGAGAGGAGGACCCGGAGACAGACAGACAGCAGCATCTAAAAGAGTGGGAGAGAGGAGGACCCGGAGACAGACAGACAGCAGCATCTAAAAGAGTGGGAGAGAGGAGGACCCGGAGACAGACAGACAGCAGCATCTAAAAGAGTGGGAGAGAGGAGGACCCGGAGACAGACAGACAGCAGCATCTAAAAGAGTGGGAGAGAGGAGGACCCGGAGACAGACAGACAGCAGCATCTAAAAGAGTGGGAGAGAGGAGGACCCGGAGACAGACAGACAGCAGCATCTAAAAGAGTGGGAGAGAGGAGGACCCGGAGACAGACAGACAGCAGCATCTAAAAGAGTGGGAGAGAGGAGGACCCGGAGACAGACAGACAGCAGCATCTAAAAGAGTGGGAGAGAGGAGGACCCGGAGACAGACAGACAGCAGCATCTAAAAGAGTGGGAGAGAGGAGGACCCGGAGACAGACAGACAGCAGCATCTAAAAGAGTGGGAGAGAGGAGGACCCGAGACAGACAGACAGCAGCATCTAAAAGAGTGGGAGAGAGGAGGACCGGAGACAGACAGACAGCAGCATCTAAAAGAGTGGGAGAGAGGAGGACCCGGAGACAGACAGACAGCAGCATCTAAAAGAGTGGGAGAGAGGAGGACCCGGAGACAGACAGACAGCAGCATCTAAAAGAGTGGGAGAGAGGAGGACCCGGAGACAGACAGACAGCAGCATCTAAAAGAGTGGGAGAGAGGAGGACCCGGAGACAGACAGACAGCAGCATCTAAAAGAGTGGGAGAGAGGAGGACCCGGAGACAGACAGACAGCAGCATCTAAAAGAGTGGGAGAGAGGAGGACCCGGAGACAGACAGACAGCAGCATCTAAAAGAGTGGGAGAGAGGAGGACCCGGAGACAGACAGACAGCAGCATCTAAAAGAGTGGGAGAGAGGAGGACCCGGAGACAGACAGACAGCAGCATCTAAAAGAGTGGGAGAGAGGAGGACCCGGAGACAGACAGACAGCAGCATCTAAAAGAGTGGGAGAGAGGAGGACCCGAGACAGACAGACAGCAGCATCTAAAAGAGTGGGAGAGAGGAGGACCCGGAGACAGACAGACAGCAGCATCTAAAAGAGTGGGAGAGAGGAGGACCCGGAGACAGACAGACAGCAGCATCTAAAAGAGTGGGAGAGAGGAGGACCCGGAGACAGACAGACAGCAGCATCTAAAAGAGTGGGAGAGAGGAGGACCCGGAGACAGACAGACAGCAGCATCTAAAAGAGTGGGAGAGAGGAGGACCCGGAGACAGACAGACAGCAGCATCTAAAAGAGTGGGAGAGAGGAGGACCCGGAGACAGACAGACAGCAGCATCTAAAAGAGTGGGAGAGAGGAGGACCCGGAGACAGACAGACAGCAGCATCTAAAAGAGTGGGAGAGAGGAGGACCCGGAGACAGACAGACAGCAGCATCTAAAAGAGTGGGAGAGAGGAGGACCCGGAGACAGACAGACAGCAGCATCTAAAAGAGTGGGAGAGAGGAGGACCCGGAGACAGACAGACAGCAGCATCTAAAAGAGTGGGAGAGAGGAGGACCCGGAGACAGACAGACAGCAGCATCTAAAAGAGTGGGAGAGAGGAGGACCCGGAGACAGACAGACAGCAGCATCTAAAAGAGTGGGAGAGAGGAGGACCCGGAGACAGACAGACAGCAGCATCTAAAAGAGTGGGAGAGAGGAGGACCCGGAGACAGACAGACAGCAGCATCTAAAAGAGTGGGAGAGAGGAGGACCCGGAGACAGACAGACAGCAGCATCTAAAAGAGTGGGAGAGAGGAGGACCCGGAGACAGACAGACAGCAGCATCTAAAAGAGTGGGAGAGAGGAGGACCCGGAGACAGACAGACAGCAGCATCTAAAAGAGTGGGAGAGAGGAGGACCCGGAGACAGACAGACAGCAGCATCTAAAAGAGTGGGAGAGAGGAGGACCCGGAGACAGACAGACAGCAGCATCTAAAAGAGTGGGAGAGAGGAGGACCCGGAGACAGACAGACAGCAGCATCTAAAAGAGTGGGAGAGAGGAGGACCCGGAGACAGACAGACAGCAGCATCTAAAAGAGTGGGAGAGAGGAGACCCGGAGACAGACAGACAGCAGCATCTAAAAGAGTGGGAGAGAGGAGGACCGGAGACAGACAGACAGCAGCATCTAAAAGAGTGGGAGAGAGGAGGACCCGGAGACAGACAGACAGCAGCATCTAAAAGAGTGGGAGAGAGGAGGACCCGGAGACAGACAGACAGCAGCATCTAAAAGAGTGGGAGAGAGGAGGACCCGGAGACAGACAGACAGCAGCATCTAAAAGAGTGGGAGAGAGGAGGACCCGGAGACAGACAGACAGCAGCATCTAAAAGAGTGGGAGAGAGGAGGACCCGGAGACAGACAGACAGCAGCATCTAAAAGAGTGGGAGAGAGGAGGACCCGGAGACAGACAGACAGCAGCATCTAAAAGAGTGGGAGAGAGGAGGACCCGGAGACAGACAGACAGCAGCATCTAAAAGAGTGGGAGAGAGGAGGACCCGGAGACAGACAGACAGCAGCATCTAAAAGAGTGGGAGAGAGGAGGACCCGGAGACAGACAGACAGCAGCATCTAAAAGAGTGGGAGAGAGGAGGACCCGGAGACAGACAGACAGCAGCATCTAAAAGAGTGGGAGAGAGGAGGACCCGGAGACAGACAGACAGCAGCATCTAAAAGAGTGGGAGAGAGGAGGACCCGGAGACAGACAGACAGCAGCATCTAAAAGAGTGGGAGAGAGGAGGACCCGGAGACAGACAGACAGCAGCATCTAAAAGAGTGGGAGAGAGGAGGACCCGGAGACAGACAGACAGCAGCATCTAAAAGAGTGGGAGAGAGGAGGACCCGGAGACAGACAGACAGCAGCATCTAAAAGAGTGGGAGAGAGGAGGACCCGGAGACAGACAGACAGCAGCATCTAAAAGAGTGGGAGAGAGGAGGACCCGGAGACAGACAGACAGCAGCATCTAAAAGAGTGGGAGAGAGGAGGACCCGGAGACAGACAGACAGCAGCATCTAAAAGAGTGGGAGAGAGGAGGACCCGGAGACAGACAGACAGCAGCATCTAAAAGAGTGGGAGAGAGGAGGACCCGGAGACAGACAGACAGCAGCATCTAAAAGAGTGGGAGAGAGGAGGACCCGGAGACAGACAGACAGCAGCATCTAAAAGAGTGGGAGAGAGGAGGACCCGGAGACAGACAGACAGCAGCATCTAAAAGAGTGGGAGAGAGGAGGACCCGGAGACAGACAGACAGCAGCATCTAAAAGAGTGGGAGAGAGGAGGACCCGGAGACAGACAGACAGCAGCATCTAAAAGAGTGGGAGAGAGGAGGACCCGGAGACAGACAGACAGCAGCATCTAAAAGAGTGGGAGAGAGGAGGACCCGGAGACAGACAGACAGCAGCATCTAAAAGAGTGGGAGAGAGGAGGACCCGGAGACAGACAGACAGCAGCATCTAAAAGAGTGGGAGAGAGGAGGACCCGGAGACAGACAGACAGCAGCATCTAAAAGAGTGGGAGAGAGGAGGACCCGGAGACAGACAGACAGCAGCATCTAAAAGAGTGGGAGAGAGGAGGACCCGGAGACAGACAGACAGCAGCATCTAAAAGAGTGGGAGAGAGGAGGACCCGGAGACAGACAGACAGCAGCATCTAAAAGAGTGGGAGAGAGGAGGACCCGGAGACAGACAGACAGCAGCATCTAAAAGAGTGGGAGAGAGGAGGACCCGGAGACAGACAGACAGCAGCATCTAAAAGAGTGGGAGAGAGGAGGACCCGAGACAGACAGACAGCAGCATCTAAAAGAGTGGGAGAGAGGAGGACCCGGAGACAGACAGACAGCAGCATCTAAAAGAGTGGGAGAGAGGAGGACCCGGAGACAGACAGACAGCAGCATCTAAAAGAGTGGGAGAGAGGAGGACCCGGAGACAGACAGACAGCAGCATCTAAAAGAGTGGGAGAGAGGAGGACCCGGAGACAGACAGACAGCAGCATCTAAAAGAGTGGGAGAGAGGAGGACCCGGAGACAGACAGACAGCAGCATCTAAAAGAGTGGGAGAGAGGAGGACCCGGAGACAGACAGACAGCAGCATCTAAAAGAGTGGGAGAGAGGAGGACCCGGAGACAGACAGACAGCAGCATCTAAAAGAGTGGGAGAGAGGAGGACCCGGAGACAGACAGACAGCAGCATCTAAAAGAGTGGGAGAGAGGAGGACCCGGAGACAGACAGACAGCAGCATCTAAAAGAGTGGGAGAGAGGAGGACCCGGAGACAGACAGACAGCAGCATCTAAAAGAGTGGGAGAGAGGAGGACCCGGAGACAGACAGACAGCAGCATCTAAAAGAGTGGGAGAGAGGAGACCCGGAGACAGACAGACAGCAGCATCTAAAAGAGTGGGAGAGAGGAGGACCGGAGACAGACAGACAGCAGCATCTAAAAGAGTGGGAGAGAGGAGGACCCGGAGACAGACAGACAGCAGCATCTAAAAGAGTGGGAGAGAGGAGGACCCGGAGACAGACAGACAGCAGCATCTAAAAGAGTGGGAGAGAGGAGGACCCGGAGACAGACAGACAGCAGCATCTAAAAGAGTGGGAGAGAGGAGGACCCGGAGACAGACAGACAGCAGCATCTAAAAGAGTGGGAGAGAGGAGGACCCGGAGACAGACAGACAGCAGCATCTAAAAGAGTGGGAGAGAGGAGGACCCGGAGACAGACAGACAGCAGCATCTAAAAGAGTGGGAGAGAGGAGGACCCGGAGACAGACAGACAGCAGCATCTAAAAGAGTGGGAGAGAGGAGGACCCGGAGACAGACAGACAGCAGCATCTAAAAGAGTGGGAGAGAGGAGGACCCGGAGACAGACAGACAGCAGCATCTAAAAGAGTGGGAGAGAGGAGGACCCGGAGACAGACAGACAGCAGCATCTAAAAGAGTGGGAGAGAGGAGGACCCGGAGACAGACAGACAGCAGCATCTAAAAGAGTGGGAGAGAGGAGGACCCGGAGACAGACAGACAGCAGCATCTAAAAGAGTGGGAGAGAGGAGGACCCGGAGACAGACAGACAGCAGCATCTAAAAGAGTGGGAGAGAGGAGGACCCGGAGACAGACAGACAGCAGCATCTAAAAGAGTGGGAGAGAGGAGGACCCGGAGACAGACAGACAGCAGCATCTAAAAGAGTGGGAGAGAGGAGGACCGGAGACAGACAGACAGCAGCATCTAAAAGAGTGGGAGAGAGGAGGACCCGGAGACAGACAGACAGCAGCATCTAAAAGAGTGGGAGAGAGGAGGACCCGGAGACAGACAGACAGCAGCATCTAAAAGAGTGGGAGAGAGGAGGACCCGGAGACAGACAGACAGCAGCATCTAAAAGAGTGGGAGAGAGGAGGACCCGGAGACAGACAGACAGCAGCATCTAAAAGAGTGGGAGAGAGGAGGACCCGGAGACAGACAGACAGCAGCATCTAAAAGAGTGGGAGAGAGGAGGACCCGGAGACAGACAGACAGCAGCATCTAAAAGAGTGGGAGAGAGGAGGACCCGGAGACAGACAGACAGCAGCATCTAAAAGAGTGGGAGAGAGGAGGACCCGGAGACAGACAGACAGCAGCATCTAAAAGAGTGGGAGAGAGGAGGACCCGGAGACAGACAGACAGCAGCATCTAAAAGAGTGGGAGAGAGGAGGACCCGGAGACAGACAGACAGCAGCATCTAAAAGAGTGGGAGAGAGGAGGACCCGGAGACAGACAGACAGCAGCATCTAAAAGAGTGGGAGAGAGGAGGACCCGGAGACAGACAGACAGCAGCATCTAAAAGAGTGGGAGAGAGGAGGACCCGGAGACAGACAGACAGCAGCATCTAAAAGAGTGGGAGAGAGGAGGACCCGGAGAGAGACAGACAGACAGCTGCTTCTAAAAGAGTGGGAGAGAGGAGGTCCCGGAGACAGACAGACAGCAGCATCTAAAAGAGTGGGAGAGAGGAGGACCCGGAGACAGACAGACAGCAGCAACTAAAAGAGTGGGAGATAGGAGACAGACAGACAGCAGCATCTAAAAGAGTGGGATAGAAGAGGATCCGGAGACAGACAGACAGAAATCAGCATCTAAAAGAGTGGGCCAGAGGCGGACCCGGAGACAGACAGACAGTAGCATCTAAAAGAGTGGGAGAGAGGAAACCCGCAGACAGACAGACAGCAGCATCTAAAAGACAGACAGACAGCAGCATCTAAAAGATTGGGAGAGAGGAGGACCCGGAGAGAGACAGACAGACAGCAGCATCTAAAAGAGTTGGAGAGAGGAGGTACCGGAGACAGACAGACAGCAGCATCAAAAAGAGTGGGAGAGAGGAGGACCCGGAGACAGACAGACAGCAGCATCTAAAAGAGTGGGAGAGAGGAGGACCCGGAGACAGACAGACAGCAGCATCTAAAAGAGTGGGAGAGAGGAGGACCCGGAGACAGACAGACAGCAGCATCTAAAAGAGTGGGAGAGAGGAGGACCCGGAGACAGACAGACAGCAGCATCTAAAAGAGTGGGAGAGAGGAGGACCCGGAGACAGACAGACAGCAGCATCTAAAAGAGTGGGAGAGAGGAGGACCCGGAGACAGACAGACAGCAGCATCTAAAAGAGTGGGAGAGAGGAGGACCCGGAGACAGACAGACAGCAGCATCTAAAAGAGTGGGAGAGAGGAGGACCCGGAGACAGACAGACAGCAGCATCTAAAAGAGTGGGAGAGAGGAGGACCCGGAGACAGACAGACAGCAGCATCTAAAAGAGTGGGAGAGAGGAGGACCCGAGACAGACAGACAGCAGCATCTAAAAGAGTGGGAGAGAGGAGGACCCGGAGACAGACAGACAGCAGCATCTAAAAGAGTGGGAGAGAGGAGGACCCGGAGACAGACAGACAGCAGCATCTAAAAGAGTGGGAGAGAGGAGGACCGGAGACAGACAGACAGCAGCATCTAAAAGAGTGGGAGAGAGGAGGACCCGGAGACAGACAGACAGCAGCATCTAAAAGAGTGGGAGAGAGGAGGACCCGGAGACAGACAGACAGCAGCATCTAAAAGAGTGGGAGAGAGGAGGACCCGGAGACAGACAGACAGCAGCATCTAAAAGAGTGGGAGAGAGGAGGACCCGGAGACAGACAGACAGCAGCATCTAAAAGAGTGGGAGAGAGGAGGACCCGGAGACAGACAGACAGCAGCATCTAAAAGAGTGGGAGAGAGGAGGACCCGGAGACAGACAGACAGCAGCATCTAAAAGAGTGGGAGAGAGGAGGACCCGGAGACAGACAGACAGCAGCATCTAAAAGAGTGGGAGAGAGGAGGACCCGGAGACAGACAGACAGCAGCATCTAAAAGAGTGGGAGAGAGGAGGACCCGGAGACAGACAGACAGCAGCATCTAAAAGAGTGGGAGAGAGGAGGACCCGGAGACAGACAGACAGCAGCATCTAAAAGAGTGGGAGAGAGGAGGACCCGGAGACAGACAGACAGCAGCATCTAAAAGAGTGGGAGAGAGGAGGACCCGGAGACAGACAGACAGCAGCATCTAAAAGAGTGGGAGAGAGGAGGACCCGGAGACAGACAGACAGCAGCATCTAAAAGAGTGGGAGAGAGGAGGACCCGGAGACAGACAGACAGCAGCATCTAAAAGAGTGGGAGAGAGGAGGACCCGGAGACAGACAGACAGCAGCATCTAAAAGAGTGGGAGAGAGGAGGACCCGGAGACAGACAGACAGCAGCATCTAAAAGAGTGGGAGAGAGGAGGACCCGGAGACAGACAGACAGCAGCATCTAAAAGAGTGGGAGAGAGGAGGACCCGGAGACAGACAGACAGCAGCATCTAAAAGAGTGGGAGAGAGGAGGACCCGGAGACAGACAGACAGCAGCATCTAAAAGAGTGGGAGAGAGGAGGACCCGGAGACAGACAGACAGCAGCATCTAAAAGAGTGGGAGAGAGGAGGACCCGGAGACAGACAGACAGCAGCATCTAAAAGAGTGGGAGAGAGGAGGACCCGGAGACAGACAGACAGCAGCATCTAAAAGAGTGGGAGAGAGGAGGACCCGGAGACAGACAGACAGCAGCATCTAAAAGAGTGGGAGAGAGGAGGACCCGGAGACAGACAGACAGCAGCATCTAAAAGAGTGGGAGAGAGGAGGACCCGCAGACAGACAGACAGCAGCATCTAAAAGAGTGGGAGAGAGGAGGACCCGGAGACAGACAGACAGCAGCATCTAAAAGAGTGGGAGAGAGGAGGACCCAGAGACAGACAGACAGCAGCATCTAAAAGAGTGGGAGAGAGGAGGACTTGATACCGACAGACAGCAGCATCTAAAAGAGTTGGAGACAGGAGGACCCGGAGACAGACAGACAGCAGCATCTAAAAGAGTGGGAGAGAGGAGGACCCGGAGACAGACAGACAGCAGCATCTAAAAGAGTGGGAGAGAGGAGGACCCGGAGACATACAGACCAGCATCTAAAAGAGTGGGAGAGAGGAGGACCCGGAGACAGACAGACAGCAGCATCTAAAAGAGTGGGAGAGAGGAGGACCCGGAGACAGACAGACAGCAGCATCTAAAAGAGTGGGAGAGAGGAGGACCCGGAGACAGACAGACAGCAGCATCTAAAAGAGTGGGAGAGAGGAGGACCCGGAGACAGACAGACAGCAGCATCTAAAAGAGTGGGAGAGAGGAGGACCCGAGACAGACAGACAGCAGCATCTAAAAGAGTGGGAGAGAGGAGGACCCGGAGACAGACAGACAGCAGCATCTAAAAGAGTGGGAGAGAGGAGGACCCGGAGACAGACAGACAGCAGCATCTAAAAGAGTGGGAGAGAGGAGGACCCGAGACAGACAGACAGCAGCATCTAAAAGAGTGGGAGAGAGGAGGACCCGGAGACAGACAGACAGCAGCATCTAAAAGAGTGGGAGAGAGGAGGACCCGGAGACAGACAGACAGCAGCATCTAAAAGAGTGGGAGAGAGGAGGACCCGGAGACAGACAGACAGCAGCATCTAAAAGAGTGGGAGAGAGGAGGACCCGGAGACAGACAGACAGCAGCATCTAAAAGAGTGGGAGAGAGGAGGACCCGGAGACAGACAGACAGCAGCATCTAAAAGAGTGGGAGAGAGGAGGACCCGGAGACAGACAGACAGCAGCATCTAAAAGAGTGGGAGAGAGGAGGACCCGGAGACAGACAGACAGCAGCATCTAAAAGAGTGGGAGAGAGGAGGACCCGGAGACAGACAGACAGCAGCATCTAAAAGAGTGGGAGAGAGGAGGACCCGGAGACAGACAGACAGCAGCATCTAAAAGAGTGGGAGAGAGGAGGACCCGGAGACAGACAGACAGCAGCATCTAAAAGAGTGGGAGAGAGGAGGACCCGGAGACAGACAGACAGCAGCATCTAAAAGAGTGGGAGAGAGGAGGACCCGGAGACAGACAGACAGCAGCATCTAAAAGAGTGGGAGAGAGGAGGACCCGGAGACAGACAGACAGCAGCATCTAAAAGAGTGGGAGAGAGGAGGACCCGGAGACAGACAGACAGCAGCATCTAAAAGAGTGGGAGAGAGGAGGACCCGGAGACAGACAGACAGCAGCATCTAAAAGAGTGGGAGAGAGGAGGACCCGGAGACAGACAGACAGCAGCATCTAAAAGAGTGGGAGAGAGGAGGACCCGGAGACAGACAGACAGCAGCATCTAAAAGAGTGGGAGAGAGGAGGACCCGGAGACAGACAGACAGCAGCATCTAAAAGAGTGGGAGAGAGGAGGACCCGGAGACAGACAGACAGCAGCATCTAAAAGAGTGGGAGAGAGGAGGACCCGGAGACAGACAGACAGCAGCATCTAAAAGAGTGGGAGAGAGGAGGACCCGGAGACAGACAGACAGCAGCATCTAAAAGAGTGGGAGAGAGGAGGACCCGGAGACAGACAGACAGCAGCATCTAAAAGAGTGGGAGAGAGGAGGACCCGGAGACAGACAGACAGCAGCATCTAAAAGAGTGGGAGAGAGGAGGACCCGGAGACAGACAGACAGCAGCATCTAAAAGAGTGGGAGAGAGGAGGACCCGGAGACAGACAGACAGCAGCATCTAAAAGAGTGGGAGAGAGGAGGACCCGGAGACAGACAGACAGCAGCATCTAAAAGAGTGGGAGAGAGGAGGACCCGGAGACAGACAGACAGCAGCATCTAAAAGAGTGGGAGAGAGGAGGACCCGGAGACAGACAGACAGCAGCATCTAAAAGAGTGGGAGAGAGGAGGACCCGAGACAGACAGACAGCAGCATCTAAAAGAGTGGGAGAGAGGAGGACCCGGAGACAGACAGACAGCAGCATCTAAAAGAGTGGGAGAGAGGAGGACCCGGAGACAGACAGACAGCAGCATCTAAAAGAGTGGGAGAGAGGAGGACCCGGAGACAGACAGACAGCAGCATCTAAAAGAGTGGGAGAGAGGAGGACCCGGAGACAGACAGACAGCAGCATCTAAAAGAGTGGGAGAGAGGAGGACCCGGAGACAGACAGACAGCAGCATCTAAAAGAGTGGGAGAGAGGAGGACCCGGAGACAGACAGACAGCAGCATCTAAAAGAGTGGGAGAGAGGAGGACCCGGAGACAGACAGACAGCAGCATCTAAAAGAGTGGGAGAGAGGAGGACCCGGAGACAGACAGACAGCAGCATCTAAAAGAGTGGGAGAGAGGAGGACCCGGAGACAGACAGACAGCAGCATCTAAAAGAGTGGGAGAGAGGAGGACCCGGAGACAGACAGACAGCAGCATCTAAAAGAGTGGGAGAGAGGAGGACCCGGAGACAGACAGACAGCAGCATCTAAAAGAGTGGGAGAGAGGAGGACCCGGAGACAGACAGACAGCAGCATCTAAAAGAGTGGGAGAGAGGAGGACCCGGAGACAGACAGACAGCAGCATCTAAAAGAGTGGGAGAGAGGAGGACCCGGAGACAGACAGACAGCAGCATCTAAAAGAGTGGGAGAGAGGAGGACCCGGAGACAGACAGACAGCAGCATCTAAAAGAGTGGGAGAGAGGAGGACCCGGAGACAGACAGACAGCAGCATCTAAAAGAGTGGGAGAGAGGAGGACCCGGAGACAGACAGACAGCAGCATCTAAAAGAGTGGGAGAGAGGAGGACCCGGAGACAGACAGACAGCAGCATCTAAAAGAGTGGGAGAGAGGAGGACCCGGAGACAGACAGACAGCAGCATCTAAAAGAGTGGGAGAGAGGAGGACCCGGAGACAGACAGACAGCAGCATCTAAAAGAGTGGGAGAGAGGAGGACCCGGAGACAGACAGACAGCAGCATCTAAAAGAGTGGGAGAGAGGAGGACCCGGAGACAGACAGACAGCAGCATCTAAAAGAGTGGGAGAGAGGAGGACCCGGAGACAGACAGACAGCAGCATCTAAAAGAGTGGGAGAGAGGAGGACCCGGAGACAGACAGACAGCAGCATCTAAAAGAGTGGGAGAGAGGAGGACCCGGAGACAGACAGACAGCAGCATCTAAAAGAGTGGGAGAGAGGAGGACCCGGAGACAGACAGACAGCAGCATCTAAAAGAGTGGGAGAGAGGAGGACCCGGAGACAGACAGACAGCAGCATCTAAAAGAGTGGGAGAGAGGAGGACCCGGAGACAGACAGACAGCAGCATCTAAAAGAGTGGGAGAGAGGAGGACCCGGAGACAGACAGACAGCAGCATCTAAAAGAGTGGGAGAGAGGAGGACCCGGAGACAGACAGACAGCAGCATCTAAAAGAGTGGGAGAGAGGAGGACCCGGAGACAGACAGACAGCAGCATCTAAAAGAGTGGGAGAGAGGAGGACCCGGAGACAGACAGACAGCAGCATCTAAAAGAGTGGGAGAGAGGAGGACCCGGAGACAGACAGACAGCAGCATCTAAAAGAGTGGGAGAGAGGAGGACCCGGAGACAGACAGACAGCAGCATCTAAAAGAGTGGGAGAGAGGAGGACCCGGAGACAGACAGACAGCAGCATCTAAAAGAGTGGGAGAGAGGAGGACCCGGAGACAGACAGACAGCAGCATCTAAAAGAGTGGGAGAGAGGAGGACCCGGAGACAGACAGACAGCAGCATCTAAAAGAGTGGGAGAGAGGAGGACCCGGAGACAGACAGACAGCAGCATCTAAAAGAGTGGGAGAGAGGAGGACCCGGAGACAGACAGACAGCAGCATCTAAAAGAGTGGGAGAGAGGAGGACCCGGAGACAGACAGACAGCAGCATCTAAAAGAGTGGGAGAGAGGAGGACCCGGAGACAGACAGACAGCAGCATCTAAAAGAGTGGGAGAGAGGAGGACCCGGAGACAGACAGACAGCAGCATCTAAAAGAGTGGGAGAGAGGAGGACCCGGAGACAGACAGACAGCAGCATCTAAAAGAGTGGGAGAGAGGAGGACCCGGAGACAGACAGACAGCAGCATCTAAAAGAGTGGGAGAGAGGAGGACCCGGAGACAGACAGACAGCAGCATCTAAAAGAGTGGGAGAGAGGAGGACCCGGAGACAGACAGACAGCAGCATCTAAAAGAGTGGGAGAGAGGAGGACCCGGAGACAGACAGACAGCAGCATCTAAAAGAGTGGGAGAGAGGAGGACCCGGAGACAGACAGACAGCAGCATCTAAAAGAGTGGGAGAGAGGAGGACCCGGAGACAGACAGACAGCAGCATCTAAAAGAGTGGGAGAGAGGAGGACCCGGAGACAGACAGACAGCAGCATCTAAAAGAGTGGGAGAGAGGAGGACCCGGAGACAGACAGACAGCAGCATCTAAAAGAGTGGGAGAGAGGAGGACCCGGAGACAGACAGACAGCAGCATCTAAAAGAGTGGGAGAGAGGAGGACCCGGAGACAGACAGACAGCAGCATCTAAAAGAGTGGGAGAGAGGAGGACCCGGAGACAGACAGACAGCAGCATCTAAAAGAGTGGGAGAGAGGAGGACCCGGAGACAGACAGACAGCAGCATCTAAAAGAGTGGGAGAGAGGAGGACCCGGAGACAGACAGACAGCAGCATCTAAAAGAGTGGGAGAGAGGAGGACCCGGAGACAGACAGACAGCAGCATCTAAAAGAGTGGGAGAGAGGAGGACCCGGAGACAGACAGACAGCAGCATCTAAAAGAGTGGGAGAGAGGAGGACCCGGAGACAGACAGACAGCAGCATCTAAAAGAGTGGGAGAGAGGAGGACCCGGAGACAGACAGACAGCAGCATCTAAAAGAGTGGGAGAGAGGAGGACCCGGAGACAGACAGACAGCAGCATCTAAAAGAGTGGGAGAGAGGAGGACCCGGAGACAGACAGACAGCAGCATCTAAAAGAGTGGGAGAGAGGAGGACCCGGAGACAGACAGACAGCAGCATCTAAAAGAGTGGGAGAGAGGAGGACCCGGAGACAGACAGACAGCAGCATCTAAAAGAGTGGGAGAGAGGAGGACCCGGAGACAGACAGACAGCAGCATCTAAAAGAGTGGGAGAGAGGAGGACCCGGAGACAGACAGACAGCAGCATCTAAAAGAGTGGGAGAGAGGAGGACCCGGAGACAGACAGACAGCAGCATCTAAAAGAGTGGGAGAGAGGAGGACCCGGAGACAGACAGACAGCAGCATCTAAAAGAGTGGGAGAGAGGAGGACCCGGAGACAGACAGACAGCAGCATCTAAAAGAGTGGGAGAGAGGAGGACCCGGAGACAGACAGACAGCAGCATCTAAAAGAGTGGGAGAGAGGAGGACCCGGAGACAGACAGACAGCAGCATCTAAAAGAGTGGGAGAGAGGAGGACCCGGAGACAGACAGACAGCAGCATCTAAAAGAGTGGGAGAGAGGAGGACCCGGAGACAGACAGACAGCAGCATCTAAAAGAGTGGGAGAGAGGAGGACCCGGAGACAGACAGACAGCAGCATCTAAAAGAGTGGGAGAGAGGAGGACCCGGAGACAGACAGACAGCAGCATCTAAAAGAGTGGGAGAGAGGAGGACCCGGAGACAGACAGACAGCAGCATCTAAAAGAGTGGGAGAGAGGAGGACCCGGAGACAGACAGACAGCAGCATCTAAAAGAGTGGGAGAGAGGAGGACCCGGAGACAGACAGACAGCAGCATCTAAAAGAGTGGGAGAGAGGAGGACCCGGAGACAGACAGACAGCAGCATCTAAAAGAGTGGGAGAGAGGAGGACCCGGAGACAGACAGACAGCAGCATCTAAAAGAGTGGGAGAGAGGAGGACCCGGAGACAGACAGACAGCAGCATCTAAAAGAGTGGGAGAGAGGAGGACCCGGAGACAGACAGACAGCAGCATCTAAAAGAGTGGGAGAGAGGAGGACCCGGAGACAGACAGACAGCAGCATCTAAAAGAGTGGGAGAGAGGAGGACCCGGAGACAGACAGACAGCAGCATCTAAAAGAGTGGGAGAGAGGAGGACCCGGAGACAGACAGACAGCAGCATCTAAAAGAGTGGGAGAGAGGAGGACCCGGAGACAGACAGACAGCAGCATCTAAAAGAGTGGGAGAGAGGAGGACCCGAGACAGACAGACAGCAGCATCTAAAAGAGTGGGAGAGAGGAGGACCCGGAGACAGACAGACAGCAGCATCTAAAAGAGTGGGAGAGAGGAGGACCCGGAGACAGACAGACAGCAGCATCTAAAAGAGTGGGAGAGAGGAGGACCCGGAGACAGACAGACAGCAGCATCTAAAAGAGTGGGAGAGAGGAGGACCCGGAGACAGACAGACAGCAGCATCTAAAAGAGTGGGAGAGAGGAGGACCCGGAGACAGACAGACAGCAGCATCTAAAAGAGTGGGAGAGAGGAGGACCCGGAGACAGACAGACAGCAGCATCTAAAAGAGTGGGAGAGAGGAGGACCCGGAGACAGACAGACAGCAGCATCTAAAAGAGTGGGAGAGAGGAGGACCCGGAGACAGACAGACAGCAGCATCTAAAAGAGTGGGAGAGAGGAGGACCCGGAGACAGACAGACAGCAGCATCTAAAAGAGTGGGAGAGAGGAGGACCCGGAGACAGACAGACAGCAGCATCTAAAAGAGTGGGAGAGAGGAGGACCCGGAGACAGACAGACAGCAGCATCTAAAAGAGTGGGAGAGAGGAGGACCCGGAGACAGACAGACAGCAGCATCTAAAAGAGTGGGAGAGAGGAGGACCCGGAGACAGACAGACAGCAGCATCTAAAAGAGTGGGAGAGAGGAGGACCCGGAGACAGACAGACAGCAGCATCTAAAAGAGTGGGAGAGAGGAGGACCCGGAGACAGACAGACAGCAGCATCTAAAAGAGTGGGAGAGAGGAGGACCCGGAGACAGACAGACAGCAGCATCTAAAAGAGTGGGAGAGAGGAGGACCCGGAGACAGACAGACAGCAGCATCTAAAAGAGTGGGAGAGAGGAGGACCCGGAGACAGACAGACAGCAGCATCTAAAAGAGTGGGAGAGAGGAGGACCCGGAGACAGACAGACAGCAGCATCTAAAAGAGTGGGAGAGAGGAGGACCCGGAGACAGACAGACAGCAGCATCTAAAAGAGTGGGAGAGAGGAGGACCCGGAGACAGACAGACAGCAGCATCTAAAAGAGTGGGAGAGAGGAGGACCCGGAGACAGACAGACAGCAGCATCTAAAAGAGTGGGAGAGAGGAGGACCCGGAGACAGACAGACAGCAGCATCTAAAAGAGTGGGAGAGAGGAGGACCCGGAGACAGACAGACAGCAGCATCTAAAAGAGTGGGAGAGAGGAGGACCCGGAGACAGACAGACAGCAGCATCTAAAAGAGTGGGAGAGAGGAGGACCCGGAGACAGACAGACAGCAGCATCTAAAAGAGTGGGAGAGAGGAGGACCCGGAGACAGACAGACAGCAGCATCTAAAAGAGTGGGAGAGAGGAGGACCCGGAGACAGACAGACAGCAGCATCTAAAAGAGTGGGAGAGAGGAGGACCCGGAGACAGACAGACAGCAGCATCTAAAAGAGTGGGAGAGAGGAGGACCCGGAGACAGACAGACAGCAGCATCTAAAAGAGTGGGAGAGAGGAGGACCCGGAGACAGACAGACAGCAGCATCTAAAAGAGTGGGAGAGAGGAGGACCCGGAGACAGACAGACAGCAGCATCTAAAAGAGTGGGAGAGAGGAGGACCCGAGACAGACAGACAGCAGCATCTAAAAGAGTGGGAGAGAGGAGGACCCGGAGACAGACAGACAGCAGCATCTAAAAGAGTGGGAGAGAGGAGGACCCGGAGACAGACAGACAGCAGCATCTAAAAGAGTGGGAGAGAGGAGGACCCGGAGACAGACAGACAGCAGCATCTAAAAGAGTGGGAGAGAGGAGGACCCGGAGACAGACAGACAGCAGCATCTAAAAGAGTGGGAGAGAGGAGGACCCGGAGACAGACAGACAGCAGCATCTAAAAGAGTGGGAGAGAGGAGGACCCGGAGACAGACAGACAGCAGCATCTAAAAGAGTGGGAGAGAGGAGGACCCGGAGACAGACAGACAGCAGCATCTAAAAGAGTGGGAGAGAGGAGGACCCGGAGACAGACAGACAGCAGCATCTAAAAGAGTGGGAGAGAGGAGGACCCGGAGACAGACAGACAGCAGCATCTAAAAGAGTGGGAGAGAGGAGGACCCGGAGACAGACAGACAGCAGCATCTAAAAGAGTGGGAGAGAGGAGGACCCGGAGACAGACAGACAGCAGCATCTAAAAGAGTGGGAGAGAGGAGGACCCAGACACAGACAGACAGCAGCATCTAAAAGAGTGGGAGAGAGGAGGACCCGGAGACATACAGACCAGCATCTAAAAGAGTGGGAGAGAGGAGGACCCAGACAGACAGACAGGCGTAAAAGAGTGGGAGAGAGGAGGACCCGGAGACAGACAGACAGCAGCATCTAAAAGAGTGGGAGAGAGGAGGTCCCAGAGACAGACAGACAGCAGCATCAAAAAGAGGGGGAGAGGAGAACCCGGAGACAGACAGACGGCAGTACCTAAAAATGTGGGAGAGAGGAGGACCCGGAGATCGACAGACAGCAGCATCTAAATGAGTGGGAGAGAGGAGGACCCGGAGACAGACAGACAGCAGCATCTAAAAGAGTGGGAGAGAGGAGGACCCGGAGACAGACAGACAGCAGCATCTAAAAGAGTGGGAGAGAGGAGGACCCGGAGACAGACAGACAGCAGCATCTAAAAGAGTGGGAGAGAGGAGGACCCGGAGACAGACAGACAGCAGCATCTAAAAGAGTGGGAGAGAGGAGGACCCGGAGACAGACAGACAGCAGCATCTAAAAGAGTGGGAGAGAGGAGGACCCGGAGACAGACAGACAGCAGCATCTAAAAGAGTGGGAGAGAGGAGGACCCGGAGACAGACAGACAGCAGCATCTAAAAGAGTGGGAGAGAGGAGGACCCGGAGACAGACAGACAGCAGCATCTAAAAGAGTGGGAGAGAGGAGGACCCGGAGACAGACAGACAGCAGCATCTAAAAGAGTGGGAGAGAGGAGGACCCGGAGACAGACAGACAGCAGCATCTAAAAGAGTGGGAGAGAGGAGGACCCGGAGACAGACAGACAGCAGCATCTAAAAGAGTGGGAGAGAGGAGGACCCGGAGACAGACAGACAGCAGCATCTAAAAGAGTGGGAGAGAGGAGGACCCGGAGACAGACAGACAGCAGCATCTAAAAGAGTGGGAGAGAGGAGGACCCGGAGACAGACAGACAGCAGCATCTAAAAGAGTGGGAGAGAGGAGGACCCGGAGACAGACAGACAGCAGCATCTAAAAGAGTGGGAGAGAGGAGGACCCGGAGACAGACAGACAGCAGCATCTAAAAGAGTGGGAGAGAGGAGGACCCGGAGACAGACAGACAGCAGCATCTAAAAGAGTGGGAGAGAGGAGGACCCGGAGACAGACAGACAGCAGCATCTAAAAGAGTGGGAGAGAGGAGGACCCGGAGACAGACAGACAGCAGCATCTAAAAGAGTGGGAGAGAGGAGGACCCGGAGACAGACAGACAGCAGCATCTAAAAGAGTGGGAGAGAGGAGGACCCGGAGACAGACAGACAGCAGCATCTAAAAGAGTGGGAGAGAGGAGGACCCGGAGACAGACAGACAGCAGCATCTAAAAGAGTGGGAGAGAGGAGGACCCGGAGACAGACAGACAGCAGCATCTAAAAGAGTGGGAGAGAGGAGGACCCGGAGACAGACAGACAGCAGCATCTAAAAGAGTGGGAGAGAGGAGGACCCGGAGACAGACAGACAGCAGCATCTAAAAGAGTGGGAGAGAGGAGGACCCGGAGACAGACAGACAGCAGCATCTAAAAGAGTGGGAGAGAGGAGGACCCGGAGACAGACAGACAGCAGCATCTAAAAGAGTGGGAGAGAGGAGGACCCGGAGACAGACAGACAGCAGCATCTAAAAGAGTGGGAGAGAGGAGGACCCGGAGACAGACAGACAGCAGCATCTAAAAGAGTGGGAGAGAGGAGGACCCGGAGACAGACAGACAGCAGCATCTAAAAGAGTGGGAGAGAGGAGGACCCGGAGACAGACAGACAGCAGCATCTAAAAGAGTGGGAGAGAGGAGGACCCGGAGACAGACAGACAGCAGCATCTAAAAGAGTGGGAGAGAGGAGGACCCGGAGACAGACAGACAGCAGCATCTAAAAGAGTGGGAGAGAGGAGGACCCGGAGACAGACAGACAGCAGCATCTAAAAGAGTGGGAGAGAGGAGGACCCGGAGACAGACAGACAGCAGCATCTAAAAGAGTGGGAGAGAGGAGGACCCGGAGACAGACAGACAGCAGCATCTAAAAGAGTGGGAGAGAGGAGGACCCGGAGACAGACAGACAGCAGCATCTAAAAGAGTGGGAGAGAGGAGGACCCGGAGACAGACAGACAGCAGCATCTAAAAGAGTGGGAGAGAGGAGGACCCGGAGACAGACAGACAGCAGCATCTAAAAGAGTGGGAGAGAGGAGGACCCGGAGACAGACAGACAGCAGCATCTAAAAGAGTGGGAGAGAGGAGGACCCGGAGACAGACAGACAGCAGCATCTAAAAGAGTGGGAGAGAGGAGGACCCGGAGACAGACAGACAGCAGCATCTAAAAGAGTGGGAGAGAGGAGGACCCGGAGACAGACAGACAGCAGCATCTAAAAGAGTGGGAGAGAGGAGGACCCGGAGACAGACAGACAGCAGCATCTAAAAGAGTGGGAGAGAGGAGGACCCGGAGACAGACAGACAGCAGCATCTAAAAGAGTGGGAGAGAGGAGGACCCGGAGACAGACAGACAGCAGCATCTAAAAGAGTGGGAGAGAGGAGGACCCGGAGACAGACAGACAGCAGCATCTAAAAGAGTGGGAGAGAGGAGGACCCGGAGACAGACAGACAGCAGCATCTAAAAGAGTGGGAGAGAGGAGGACCCGGAGACAGACAGACAGCAGCATCTAAAAGAGTGGGAGAGAGGAGGACCCGGAGACAGACAGACAGCAGCATCTAAAAGAGTGGGAGAGAGGAGGACCCGGAGACAGACAGACAGCAGCATCTAAAAGAGTGGGAGAGAGGAGGACCCGGAGACAGACAGACAGCAGCATCTAAAAGAGTGGGAGAGAGGAGGACCCGGAGACAGACAGACAGCAGCATCTAAAAGAGTGGGAGAGAGGAGGACCCGGAGACAGACAGACAGCAGCATCTAAAAGAGTGGGAGAGAGGAGGACCCGGAGACAGACAGACAGCAGCATCTAAAAGAGTGGGAGAGAGGAGGACCCGGAGACAGACAGACAGCAGCATCTAAAAGAGTGGGAGAGAGGAGGACCCGGAGACAGACAGACAGCAGCATCTAAAAGAGTGGGAGAGAGGAGGACCCGGAGACAGACAGACAGCAGCATCTAAAAGAGTGGGAGAGAGGAGGACCCGGAGACAGACAGACAGCAGCATCTAAAAGAGTGGGAGAGAGGAGGACCCGGAGACAGACAGACAGCAGCATCTAAAAGAGTGGGAGAGAGGAGGACCCGGAGACAGACAGACAGCAGCATCTAAAAGAGTGGGAGAGAGGAGGACCCGAGACAGACAGACAGCAGCATCTAAAAGAGTGGGAGAGAGGAGGACCCGAGACAGACAGACAGCAGCATCTAAAAGAGTGGGAGAGAGGAGGACCCGGAGACAGACAGACAGCAGCATCTAAAAGAGTGGGAGAGAGGAGGACCCGGAGACAGACAGACAGCAGCATCTAAAAGAGTGGGAGAGAGGAGGACCGGAGACAGACAGACAGCAGCATCTAAAAGAGTGGGAGAGAGGAGGACCCGGAGACAGACAGACAGCAGCATCTAAAAGAGTGGGAGAGAGGAGGACCCGGAGACAGACAGACAGCAGCATCTAAAAGAGTGGGAGAGAGGAGGACCCGGAGACAGACAGACAGCAGCATCTAAAAGAGTGGGAGAGAGGAGGACCCGGAGACAGACAGACAGCAGCATCTAAAAGAGTGGGAGAGAGGAGGACCCGGAGACAGACAGACAGCAGCATCTAAAAGAGTGGGAGAGAGGAGGACCCGGAGACAGACAGACAGCAGCATCTAAAAGAGTGGGAGAGAGGAGGACCCGGAGACAGACAGACAGCAGCATCTAAAAGAGTGGGAGAGAGGAGGACCCGGAGACAGACAGACAGCAGCATCTAAAAGAGTGGGAGAGAGGAGGACCCGGAGACAGACAGACAGCAGCATCTAAAAGAGTGGGAGAGAGGAGGACCCGGAGACAGACAGACAGCAGCATCTAAAAGAGTGGGAGAGAGGAGGACCCGGAGACAGACAGACAGCAGCATCTAAAAGAGTGGGAGAGAGGAGGACCCGGAGACAGACAGACAGCAGCATCTAAAAGAGTGGGAGAGAGGAGGACCCGGAGACAGACAGACAGCAGCATCTAAAAGAGTGGGAGAGAGGAGGACCCGGAGACAGACAGACAGCAGCATCTAAAAGAGTGGGAGAGAGGAGGACCCGGAGACAGACAGACAGCAGCATCTAAAAGAGTGGGAGAGAGGAGGACCCGGAGACAGACAGACAGCAGCATCTAAAAGAGTGGGAGAGAGGAGGACCCGGAGACAGACAGACAGCAGCATCTAAAAGAGTGGGAGAGAGGAGGACCCGGAGACAGACAGACAGCAGCATCTAAAAGAGTGGGAGAGAGGAGGACCCGGAGACAGACAGACAGCAGCATCTAAAAGAGTGGGAGAGAGGAGGACCCGGAGACAGACAGACAGCAGCATCTAAAAGAGTGGGAGAGAGGAGGACCCGGAGACAGACAGACAGCAGCATCTAAAAGAGTGGGAGAGAGGAGGACCCGGAGACAGACAGACAGCAGCATCTAAAAGAGTGGGAGAGAGGAGGACCCGGAGACAGACAGACAGCAGCATCTAAAAGAGTGGGAGAGAGGAGGACCCGGAGACAGACAGACAGCAGCATCTAAAAGAGTGGGAGAGAGGAGGACCCGGAGACAGACAGACAGCAGCATCTAAAAGAGTGGGAGAGAGGAGGACCCGGAGACAGACAGACAGCAGCATCTAAAAGAGTGGGAGAGAGGAGGACCCGGAGACAGACAGACAGCAGCATCTAAAAGAGTGGGAGAGAGGAGGACCCGGAGACAGACAGACAGCAGCATCTAAAAGAGTGGGAGAGAGGAGGACCCGGAGACAGACAGACAGCAGCATCTAAAAGAGTGGGAGAGAGGAGGACCCGGAGACAGACAGACAGCAGCATCTAAAAGAGTGGGAGAGAGGAGGACCCGGAGACAGACAGACAGCAGCATCTAAAAGAGTGGGAGAGAGGAGGACCCGGAGACAGACAGACAGCAGCATCTAAAAGAGTGGGAGAGAGGAGGACCCGGAGACAGACAGACAGCAGCATCTAAAAGAGTGGGAGAGAGGAGGACCCGGAGACAGACAGACAGCAGCATCTAAAAGAGTGGGAGAGAGGAGGACCCGGAGACAGACAGACAGCAGCATCTAAAAGAGTGGGAGAGAGGAGGACCCGGAGACAGACAGACAGCAGCATCTAAAAGAGTGGGAGAGAGGAGGACCCGGAGACAGACAGACAGCAGCATCTAAAAGAGTGGGAGAGAGGAGGACCCGGAGACAGACAGACAGCAGCATCTAAAAGAGTGGGAGAGAGGAGGACCCGGAGACAGACAGACAGCAGCATCTAAAAGAGTGGGAGAGAGGAGGACCCGGAGACAGACAGACAGCAGCATCTAAAAGAGTGGGAGAGAGGAGGACCCGGAGACAGACAGACAGCAGCATCTAAAAGAGTGGGAGAGAGGAGGACCCGGAGACAGACAGACAGCAGCATCTAAAAGAGTGGGAGAGAGGAGGACCCGGAGACAGACAGACAGCAGCATCTAAAAGAGTGGGAGAGAGGAGGACCCGGAGACAGACAGACAGCAGCATCTAAAAGAGTGGGAGAGAGGAGGACCCGGAGACAGACAGACAGCAGCATCTAAAAGAGTGGGAGAGAGGAGGACCCGGAGACAGACAGACAGCAGCATCTAAAAGAGTGGGAGAGAAGAGGACCCGAGACAGACAGACAGCAGCATCTAAAAGAGTGGGAGAGAGGAGGACCCGAGACAGACAGACAGCAGCATCTAAAAGAGTGGGAGAGAGGAGGACCCGGAGAGAGAAAGACAGCAGCATCTAAAAGAGTGGGAGAGAGGAGGTCCGGAGACAGACAGACAGCAGCATCTAAAAGATTGGGAGAGTGGAGGACCCGGAGACAGACAGACAGCAGCATCGAAAAGAGTGGGAGAGAGGAGGACCCGGAGACAGACAGACAGCAGCATCTAAAAGAGTGGGAGAGAGGAGGACCCGGAGACAGACAGACAGCAGCATCTAAAAGAGTGGGAGAGAGGAGGACCCGGAGACAGACAGACAGCAGCATCGAAAAGAGTGGGAGAGAGGAGGACCCGGAGACAGACAGACAGCAGCATCTAAAAGAGTGGGAGAGAGGAGGACCCGGAGACAGACAGACAGCAGCATCTAAAAGAGTGGGAGAGAGGAGGACCCGGAGACAGACAGACAGCAGCATCTAAAAGAGTGGGAGAGAGGAGGACCCGGAGACAGACAGACAGCAGCATCTAAAAGAGTGGGAGAGAGGAGGACCCGGAGACAGACAGACAGCAGCATCTAAAAGAGTGGGAGAGAGGAGGACCCGGAGACAGACAGACAGCAGCATCTAAAAGAGTGGGAGAGAGGAGGACCCGGAGACAGACAGACAGCAGCATCTAAAAGAGTGGGAGAGAGGAGGACCCGGAGACAGACAGACAGCAGCATCTAAAAGAGTGGGAGAGAGGAGGACCCGGAGACAGACAGACAGCAGCATCTAAAAGAGTGGGAGAGAGGAGGACCCGAGACAGACAGACAGCAGCATCTAAAAGAGTGGGAGAGAGGAGGACCCGGAGACAGACAGACAGCAGCATCTAAAAGAGTGGGAGAGAGGAGGACCCGGAGACAGACAGACAGCAGCATCTAAAAGAGTGGGAGAGAGGAGGACCCGGAGACAGACAGACAGCAGCATCTAAAAGAGTGGGAGAGAGGAGGACCCGGAGACAGACAGACAGCAGCATCTAAAAGAGTGGGAGAGAGGAGGACCCGGAGACAGACAGACAGCAGCATCTAAAAGAGTGGGAGAGAGGAGGACCCGGAGACAGACAGACAGCAGCATCTAAAAGAGTGGGAGAGAGGAGGACCCGGAGACAGACAGACAGCAGCATCTAAAAGAGTGGGAGAGAGGAGGACCCGGAGACAGACAGACAGCAGCATCTAAAAGAGTGGGAGAGAGGAGGACCCGGAGACAGACAGACAGCAGCATCTAAAAGAGTGGGAGAGAGGAGGACCCGGAGACAGACAGACAGCAGCATCTAAAAGAGTGGGAGAGAGGAGGACCCGGAGACAGACAGACAGCAGCATCTAAAAGAGTGGGAGAGAGGAGGACCCGGAGACAGACAGACAGCAGCATCTAAAAGAGTGGGAGAGAGGAGGACCCGGAGACAGACAGACAGCAGCATCTAAAAGAGTGGGAGAGAGGAGGACCCGGAGACAGACAGACAGCAGCATCTAAAAGAGTGGGAGAGAGGAGGACCCGGAGACAGACAGACAGCAGCATCTAAAAGAGTGGGAGAGAGGAGGACCCGGAGACAGACAGACAGCAGCATCTAAAAGAGTGGGAGAGAGGAGGACCCGGAGACAGACAGACAGCAGCATCTAAAAGAGTGGGAGAGAGGAGGACCCGGAGACAGACAGACAGCAGCATCTAAAAGAGTGGGAGAGAGGAGGACCCGGAGACAGACAGACAGCAGCATCTAAAAGAGTGGGAGAGAGGAGGACCCGAGACAGACAGACAGCAGCATCTAAAAGAGTGGGAGAGAGGAGGACCCGGAGACAGACAGACAGCAGCATCTAAAAGAGTGGGAGAGAGGAGACCCGGAGACAGACAGACAGCAGCATCTAAAAGAGTGGGAGAGAGGAGGACCCGGAGACAGACAGACAGCAGCATCTAAAAGAGTGGGAGAGAGGAGGACCCGGAGACAGACAGACAGCAGCATCTAAAAGAGTGGGAGAGAGGAGGACCCGGAGACAGACAGACAGCAGCATCTAAAAGAGTGGGAGAGAGGAGGACCCGGAGACAGACAGACAGCAGCATCTAAAAGAGTGGGAGAGAGGAGGACCCGGAGACAGACAGACAGCAGCATCTAAAAGAGTGGGAGAGAGGAGGACCCGGAGACAGACAGACAGCAGCATCTAAAAGAGTGGGAGAGAGGAGGACCCGGAGACAGACAGACAGCAGCATCTAAAAGAGTGGGAGAGAGGAGGACCCGGAGACAGACAGACAGCAGCATCTAAAAGAGTGGGAGAGAGGAAGACCCGGAGACAGACAGACAGCAGCATCTAAAAGAGTGGGAGTGAGGAGGACCGGGAGACAGACAGACAGCAGCATCTAAAAA